>NW_025394123.1:0-7549 GCF_016433145.1 Gracilinanus agilis
AGCTCCAGCTCCTTCCTGGTATGTACTTCCTAATCAATACATAATCAGTACTTAATCTAATCTTCCTCACAACAGTTTCCCCCTTTGCACAAAGCCAAAATTACCAAAATTTTGGTATTTGTGCACTATAAACTAAATTAAAATTCTAACCCAAAATAACAAACAACCTACACTAACTCTCTTCTATCTAACAGTATGCTACTCTACCCTACACTAGGGATTTCAACAAGGAAAGGTAAAAAGATAAATACATCGAACAGTTACATAGTTCAAAACATAAAACAAGTAACAATGCAAAATTTCTAACCAAAATCAACAGCAAATATGAAATATCAATGCAAAAGTCAAAACAAACATCAAACATAACTCCTATTCTAATACAGAAATATCCTATCAACCAATAAATGCAAACCATTTTGGAAAAATACATTTTAACACAACATTGCATAAGTCTTTACATCAAAATTAAAACAAAACAGTAAACTCCCTTATGCAAATTACATTTGAATGTTTACAACTCAATCATATCAAAGTATTCACAGAATTTACATTTATACATATATATACACATGATACATACATACAATATATACATAATATATACGTGCATGATATACATATATACATGTATGTACACATAATATATACATATCAAATATACACATGTACACCCTTTACATATATACAATAGTTACACTATAATACAATTTACAATATACACATACTACTTACACAACTATTTACATTATTTGTGATATGTGATCTGTAATATGTTCTTCATATAATGCAATTTTGTTATATCTGTTGTATTTACACTGTAATGTACATTAGTACCTTATCTTAATCTCTAACCTAATCTAATACTATATCTATTTCACTAAACTATTCTAAAGTAACCCTAAGATATTAGTGTATTAGTCTAGCTACAGCTACCTAAATAATTAGCTAATCTTTGTTAGTAACTAACTATCCTTGTTAGTACTTACTTATCCTATAGCTAATTCTAATATTGTTAGTATTATACATTGTCTCATTCCATAAGGAACACAATGTATCCTAACATGTTCGTGTCATATGTATCTGATTTGTTATGTTGTTTCTTTGCTATATTGTGTTGCAACATGTTACTGATGGATGCATGATACCTACCAAAACTCCAGATTTCCTTCAGATCTCCTTTCTCCTCATAATGTTCCATTCTTCTAGGAAATCCTCTCTTCTTCTCTCCATTTTCCTCTTCTCCTTTTCTCCATTGAAGTTCTTGATAGTTTTATGTGCAATGTTGGATGCATATGAGTATGTAGTGAGTCTATATACATTACCCAAAATACTTCCAAACCATTTAATTCAAATTGTCCATGATTAATCCTCTTCTTTAAGAAAATCCACGAAACTGAAATTTTATCAGTTCAATTCATAAGTTCATCAGTCTTAATACAAAGTCCATAAATCCTGAATCCTGAATCCTCTTCATCCATGTCCTATTCCATCCTAACGTCCTCTTCCGCTGGAATGGTCCTCTCCTTACTGAACTTTCTGACTGCAGACTCTAATTGACTGAAGATCTCAAATTATACAATCTCTTCTTCTTCTTCTTCTGCATCTTCATTATTAACAATTTCTATATTTTCATTATCTATTCTATGTGCTAATTTAATGTGAGAACAATGATACCACGAATCTCTACCTAAAACTTTCACAGAAGATGGTGAAACTAATACAATTGTATAAGGACCTACCCAATTTTGTTCTGTTGCTGATGTTTTGACAAAATTTTTCACATAGACCATATCACCTGGTTGAAAATTATGAAGAGAATAATCTAATGGAACAGATCGAATTAATACTCCCATATCTTATAATTCTCTTAGCCTCTTCTGCAAAGCACTTAAATATGAAGCAATTTGGCAATCACCTCCTAAGAGTGATGCATAAACAGCCTTACAAGTTTTTGCCTGTAGTGGAGCATGTCCAAAGAGCATCTCATTCGATGATATATGTAGATCCGCTCTTGGTCTCGTACGTAGGTAAAACAAAGCTATGGGAAGAATCTCTAGTCATTTGAGATGAGTTTCAGCACAGAGTTTCCCAACCATAGTCTTGAGTCCCTATTCATACACTCCACCTGACCTGAACTTTGCAGATGATAAGGAACATGATATTTAGGTGTTATTCCTAGATTCTCATAGACTCTTCTAATGATATCCTGATTGAAATGAGATCCCTTATCCGAATCTATGGTTAAAGGTACACCAAATCTAGGCACAATTTCCTTAAGTAACACTTTCACCACAAAACTAGCTGTATTGGTATTTGATGGAAAAGCTTCAGGCCATTTAGTTAGTCTATTGACTATCACAAGACAATACTTGTATCTTCCAGCTTTAGGCATACAGATATAATCAATCTGTAAACTCTCAAATGGACAATATGCTAAAGGCCTACCACCCAAACCTTTCTTTCTGAATGCACTTTGATTGAACTTTTGGCAGACTGGACAGCTATTACAGATCTTATTTGCAACAGTACTTATTCCAGGAGCAACCCATTGTCTCCTGATGGAATCCACAACAGCTTGATCCATCTGTGAATAACACCCAGTCTGGATTTTTGAGTGGAGTATCTTTTAAATCCATTCTAGGCATATCCACAAGATCTACTACCTCAACACAGTCATGCAATGGCTCACCACTCTTTGGCAAATCAGGAAGAAGAGTAGCTGGATTAAGTATGCTACATCTCTTCAACTTGATGTTCTCACTACCTAAGAGAATAATTTCATACTTAGCTATTCGTTGGTCTGAATATGCTTAAGTACGAAACTTCCTCATTAGTGCTTCTGATGTGAATAATAGACAGTCAAAGGACATCCCAAAACTAGATCAGCTGACTTCTGGACTAACATGGCTGCTGCAGCTACACCCTTAGACAGGGTACTGTCCCTGCAGCTATTGGATCTAATTGACAACTGTAATACCCAATTGGACGATAACCCTGTCCAAGAGTCTGTGTCAACACACCAGAAGCTATACCCTTTGTTTCGTTGACAAACAGCTGAAAAGGTTTCTCATAATCCAGGATTCCTAATGCAGATGCAGATAGAATGGCTTCTTTCAGCTTATCTAAGGCTAATCAATGTTCAGGCTTTAGTTTCAGAGGTTCTGGCTCTGTATTCCTGGTCAGATCTGTTAAATATTTAGTTATTCCACTATATCCAGGAAATCCATTGTCTACAGAAACCAGTAGTTCCAAGAATAGCTCTAAGTTGTTTTTTAGTTTTAGGCGCACTCAATTTCTGTATGTCAGCTATTCTCTTTTGTGTAATACTTCTGGAACCCTCTGATAACATGAATCCGAGATATTGCACCCTGGGTAAAACGAACTGTAATTTCGCTTTTGAGATTTTGTGTCCTCGTTTATATAATTGAATCAAAAGAATTCTGCTGTCCCCAAGACACACCTTTGCATTTGGGGATGCCAGAAGAATATCATCCACAAAATTTACTCTCTTTAAATTTAATAGTTTGCAGATCTCGATTTAGAATTAGAGAAAACTGAGATGGTGACTCGGTATACCCTTGTGGGAGACGCGTCCAGGTCCATTGTGTCTTTTCCCACGTAAAAACAAAGATCTTTTGAGAATCCTCGTGAATTGGTATTGAGAAAAACGCAGAACATAAATCTACCACAGTGAAATATCTAGCCTGACTTGGAATGGAAGAAATTATAGCAGCTGGACTTGGGACAACTGGATGTGTCTTGATGACAGGATCATTTACCTCTCTGAGAGCTTGAATAAATCGGTAAACAGGTTGGCCATTTTCATCTGGTTTGGGCTTCTTTATAGGCAAAATTGGTGTATTGCACTCAGAAAAGCATGGTATTATTATCCCTTGTTGGATTAGGGACTCAATAATAGGACTAATACCCTCTATCACCTCCTTAGTCAAGGGATATTGAGGCACACAAGGAACTGGTCCTTCCTTTATCCTCACCCTGACCTGGAATAGCTGATTTTAGCAACCCAACATCTGTAGATGATTTTGACCACAAATCCTTAGGTATATCCTCAGGTATTGGATAAATAGTACCTAAGTCATCCTCTGTACTGCTAGAATCTAAGAAAAGCAATGGAAAAGCCTTCAAAGATTCCTCTGGGAGATGCAAAGAAATATCACCAAATTCAGTACATTGGATTGTAGCTCTCAATTTACACAATAGATCTCTTCCCAACAGATTCATAGGACACTCTGGAACACACAAAAATGCATGTTCCACCGAAAGTGGTCCTAGGATTACCATTTTTGGTTGCAATTTAGCTACTTTCTGAGTAACACCCGTCACACCAACCACATCCATTGTTCCAACAGCTCTACAATCTGCAGGAAAGCTTTGCAAAACTGATTTACTCGCACCGGTATCGACAAGAAGGTCGTAAATCTGGTCTCCAATAGTTACAGACACATATGGTTCAGTACTATTGGGAGGTTGGAAAGTTTCCAACACCGGAGCTAAAACAGTAACATCAGAACAAAGCTCAGCCATTTCCTGTCCATCCAAGTTAACATCGTCAAGAATTACAGAATTTTTCCAGGATTTTAAACCGTTGGTCCTTTTCACCTCTATTCTGGTATCATTGTTCTTATTCACAATCAAATTATCTTTAATCAAATCACAATTTCTATTATTCTTCTTAATTCCACTCTTACTAGAACTTCTAACACCATTTACAACACCATTTGTCTTTTTCTCACAATTATTTACAACATTAATCAAATTATTATCAATACCATATAAACCATCATCATTCTTAATCAAATTATTACCAACACTAGTTAAATTACTACTACCAGTAGGTAAATTACCATTAACATTGGTTAAAGTACTATTTACACCATTACTAGTAGTTAATTCAGACAATTTAACATTTACACCATTCAAATTATCATTAATTCTCATCAAATTATCATTCACATTGATTAAACTATCATTGATTCCATTTAAATTAACACTGATCAACTCATTACCATCATTAATTAAATTCTTATTATCACCAATCAAATCAATATTAACACCAAGTGCACCATTTCCATTATTCACAATTACATTATCATCATCCTTAACACATACCATTTCATCAACATTCACTTTAGTTCCATTACCTTGATCAATCACTTCTGAACTTTGGGCACACCTTCATAATGAAGTTGTCCCTCCATTCATGTTACCATTATTAACATTCCCCTGCACAACGTGACTAAACTTGGGGCGAGTTCCCATGCGAATACATTCCTGCATCATTGTCAAATTAGGAGCTTGTGCACCTTGACAGCATGCATTCTGACATTGGAACACATTTTGTTGTCCATTTCCCTGATTCAAATCATTATTCCAATTATTTCCCCTGTAACCATAATTATTATACCGATTATTTCCATTGTTATTATTGTATCTCTGCCCATATAATCTCTTTCTGTATCTACAGTCCCTTGCAAAATGCCCAATACGTCCACAAACATAGCAAGATTGCTGCCTCTGGTTTCTAGTGTTTGAATTTCCACTGGTCTTATAATTATTATTATTATTATTTCTCTTTTCTGCTGCCTATAACGCTGCTACCGCCTTGATTTCATTTATTTCCTTCTCATTAGCTCGAGAATTTGCCTCCCATAATTGCTTTCTAAGATTTTCAATGGTTGCATCCTTGTCATCACTACCCTTGTCCTTTTCTTGGGCAAACACATATGTTGCTTTTTGTTTTAATTCGTCTAGACTTAACAATTCCCAGTCAGGGTAATTGTCCATAAAAATTTCTTTACCTGGGGAACCGAATTTCTCACAAAAATCCTTTTAATATTATCTACGCTGGTATTTTCTAGAATATTCATGTTTAAATACATTTCTGCTGCCTCAATGATTCTGTCCAAAAAAGTTGCAGGAGCTGTCTGCCTGATCTTTTCGAATTTACTCCAAGAATTTGGACGCTTAGCATGCTTCTCTAGAACTTGAATAAAAGACTTACGTGCTTGTTTCAACATGCGGTATGTAGGAACTGAATTCAGGTCCAGTTCCTCCCAAGCTACAGGCCATGGTGTCATTCCCTCTGTGTTCCGTGTCTCCTCTACAAACTTTGCTCTGTCATGATGTGATAAGATTTCCCCTAACACATACCAACAATCCTCAAAGTCTGGATCATGTTGTTTCACCAAAGCTTTAAAGGTTTTCACAAATTTCCCAGAGTCATCATGGAAATTCGGGATCTTACGTTTCAGATTTTCTACATCCTCAGACCTGAATCTAGTGTGTTGTTTCAAGTGGAATATACCATCTTCGCGAATGATGGGAAGATTGTGAAGAGGAAAAAGGTTAATGGGGGTTTCAGCCTTATTCTGAACCTGCTGTTCTAGCTCAGCCTTTGTTGGAACACCTTTGCCAGAAATGCCCATGTTCACATATTCAGTCATGTTGCCAGTGTGGGAAGTACCAAGGGATTGACCAGAGAAAGAACCGTTTTGCATACATAATTCTAAATTATCCAACTTAATTTGTAACAACCTTAACATTTTTTTGGTTTCAGAATCCCTGAAACACCAAGTCACAATGATTTTAATACAATACCCAATATGATATAATATCCACCTCAACCTGTATACAAAATAACCAGTCAGAATCAGAACTGGCATGTGACACAATAAATCCAATATGTTGATTGTTAAAATCGGTTGTACAAATTCGTAGTCCATTATCCCTCTAAAATACCTGGGTTTAACTTTAAGCCACAGGTAATGAATAGCCCAGACACCTTTCCATAATATCACAAACACATAGTCTATCCAATCTTCAACCACCATTGTGCCCATCATTCCCCAAACAGACCAACTAACCACAAAATCTATTGTATTATTAGCTACTATTCTGACTAATAACAATTAATAACACGATTAATTAAATACAGGTACAATTAAACACAGCAACAGAGAACAAAACTATCAAAAACAAAAAAGAAATGAAGAAAATCCCTCTTTCTGGGGCAACACCAAGCTTGATAGTATTTTCCCCTACCCACAGAGATTTATGAATAGCCTGAGGTGGGGGCTGAAAAGCTCTGAGCAGCTCACCACTGGTTGAGAACTCTCAGCTCTCACTCAATGGCTGAGCTCCCTCTCGGAATGTTCAAGCCCCTCTTACTTCCTTTATGAATCTAGCTGGCCAACTGTTCACTTCCTGTCTGTCTCTATCCATCCATCTGGGTAGTGCCAAACTGTAGGAAAATATAAGTGAGGTAATGGGGTCACCAGGGATATTATAAATTAACTAAGGAGTTTGTGGGAACACACTCTGGGATTTAAGAGAGACTTAAACTGAACACTGAAGACTTGTACAGCTAAGCCACTCCCAACTGAAAAATAACAACCAACTGTCACTCTGGCCAGAGGCCTTAAATTCAACTGACAAGGTTACAGGATGAAGCTGGGTTTAATTAGGAACAACAAAAGGAGGGATAGGAATGTCTACTCTAAAACCTTAACGCCTAATAACAAAACCCCAC
>NW_025394124.1:0-5044 GCF_016433145.1 Gracilinanus agilis
ATATATACCTATATATATGTATGTATATATATATACACATATACATATTTTTTTTTAATTTTTTTAATCCACAATACAATGAAGCCCTGATAGTGAACCATAGTGAGGGGACTCTATAGGAAAGCTTAACTTGGAAAGGGAGTCAGAGGGTGAACTGAAGAGCTCATGTATAAGAGCCCAGGAGATCTAGTCCCCATAGTAGATAGAGGAAGGCTGGGATCTAGGCAGTATGGTTTGGAGATGTCCAGGAAATTCGAAGACTTTACCTCAGCCTTTTAAGAGGGGCGAAAGTTGGACAGGTAGAAGGGAAGTCAGGAGGATCTGGGTTCAAATCAGTTCTCGAGCAAGTCTCCTACCTTGAAACAAATACTTGTATCTATTCTAAGGCAGAAAGTAAGGAGTTTTTTTTATTTATTTTAGAAAATTCCTAAATACTTGGCACTGGAGATACAAAGAAAAATAGAGAGTGCCTGCCCTCGCCAAAGCTCAGATTCTCCAGGCTTTCATAGGGATGTGGGTTTACAGATGTCTACCTAGATAAAGTCTTTCTTTTTCTCCATCAAGATAACAAAGTTTTCTAGAGAAGCTGGAATCATTCACAGGGGAAATAACACACTTAACTTCATCCAGCAGATGAACTCTTGTGGTAAGAGCAATGGAGAAGAATCATATACTAGCAATGCAATTAGACAGCAATACGGCACGGCTACAGCTAAGGTAAATAGCTTTAAGTTATTCTCCAAGTTCTAAGTGGCATGGTGGCTCCCCAGTTTCACTTTCTACCAAGATTTTCGTAGTGTGACATTGAAGCCTATGAATTTAGATAGCTCATTGGTTGTGGGACACTAACCACGTCCCAGGATCAAGTATGTTTTGAGACCCTTCGAACATGAGAAGAATTCAGGGAGGGCATCCTATGTTACTGCCACTGGAAGACTCTGCCACGACACTGAATTTCTATTATCGCCATCACCCATAGCTTTCAGACTTCATTAATTTGGATAGAATTATGAATCAACTTTTCCCTTTTTTTTAAGGTTACATATGCCAAAAGAATTATGCTTTCGATTTGTAAAATCAAATACCTACGGGAGACCTGTCACCACGAGAACACGCTGCAAAACAACCAAGTTGAGGGGGTTAATTGTCATTTTAACATAATTCACTGCTCCCAGATTGATTTTCTTTTTCTTTTCTTCTTTGGGCCTCATGCAACATTACTGCGGTTTGCTATAATTATTCAATGCTAAGTTCATAGTTCTGAAGTAGGAGACCAGAGCTGGAGGAAATGGTGTTTGATTTGTTGCCATGGAAACAGCTTGCTGTAGGTGGACTCTAATCCCATGACAACTCTCTCTTTTAAGCACCCTTTTTTCTCCTGACTTAATAAAAAAAATCTGATCAAGGTCAGATTTAATAACCAATCTCAATTCCGAGACTTTGTTCAGGAGGAGGTGAGGGAGGGTGGTTTTGGCAGAGAAGGATTCTTGCTTGTTTGCAGAACCAAATTATTATTTATCCCTGATTTTGGTAGCACATTAATTTCCAGCCCTTCCTTTTGTTCATGCATAATTCCGCCATTAAAAGACAGTGACTTAGAACAGTTTGCATGGGGTTGACAGATGTGAATATTTTGTGGAACATTGTTCTTACAAACGCACACATTAGTGGTATCAATAAAGCTTATCATTTGCCAACAAATGGTGTTTACAGTATTAACAAATGTCAAGGGGGTTTATCTTTCAGTTTGCTCAGTAATGATCCCCCCCCCACCCCCGCTGTTTATCCTGCAAACATACAAATTGGTAAGACTGGAACCCACCCAGTGATGGATCTTCTCATGCCACTGAGAGGGAATTTTTTTGGTCTATCCCTTTCCGATATTAATTCACCAAATAACCTTGAGAAATTCCCTCTGGGTTTTAGCTTTCTCCTCTGCAAAATGAGGTTCTTCAAAGAGATGACCTCTAAAGGCCTCTTCCAACTCTGAAGGAGTTCAGGAATTTAATGAAAACCAAAAGAGTAACATCAGAGCTAAACTTGGACCTTCACCTATGACTGAGTACAAAGAAAGGGATGAATCATATGGCTATTAAGTGGCGGAGCTGGGACTAGAACTCGGATGTCTGGGTGTTGGGGCAGTGCCCTTGTCTTAACTCCATCTAGGATTTCCAACAGCATATATCCAGCACTCTCTAGAATTCTCCAGAAGGTCCACAGGAACTGCCCTTTCACACAAGTCACCAGATACTGTCCTCGGGGCCTCAGAATCTCTCTGATTATTTCACAGTGCAGAGGTACACAGGAGAAGTCAAAGGATGACCCTACAAGTAAGAGGCAGTGCTGTATGATAGAAAGGGCCAGAAACATTATCAAGTGAGACCCAGGGACAAATTTTGCCCCTGCCATTTGCTGGTTGTATTATCTTGGATGAGTCATTTCCCTTCTCTGGGCCACAGTTTCCTCCTCTGCAAAATTAAGGGACTAGGGGGGCAGCTGGGTGGCTCAGTGGATTAAGAGCCAGGCCCAGAGACGGGAGGTCCTGGGTTCAAATCTGACCTCAGACACTTCCCAGCCATGTGACCCTGGGCAAGTCACTAGACTCCCATGGCCTAGCCCTTACCACTCTTCTGCCTTGGAACCAATACACAGTACTGATTCTAAGATGGAAGGTGAGGGTTATTAAAAATAATAATAATAAAATAAAATGAAGGGACTAGATCCAGGAGTTCTTGATCTAGGATCCATACGCTTTTTTTCATGTTTTGATAACTATATTTCAATATAAAAGATTTCCTTGGTAATCCTATCTGCTTTATTTTATGTATTTAAAAGCATTGTTCGGAGAAAGGATCCATGGCATTCGCCACACAGCTAAAGGCATTCAGGACAAAGTAATGTTTGGAATCTGGCCTAAATAACCACCGAGGTCTCTATCAGCTCCAAATCTATGGTCTCTAAGGTCCCTTTCTTCGCTAAATCCTCTGTTACGATGACATATTGTGAGATTCAAGTGGATTCAGGACTGCGTATAGACACATATTGATTCTCCTTCCATATCTAAAAATGATCAGTGCGGACACTGCGCGGAAAGCAGGGTACACACAGCAGAACAATTTCAGTGTCTCACCTCTTAACGAGTGTCTCAGTGATCACCAATTCTTCAAGTGTCCATTTTAAATGGGCCAAGCAATGGGTCTGAAGGAGAAAAGGGTGAGACTTTGGGGGGGGGGGGTTTAACCCCTTACCTTCTGTCTTAGGATCAATACTATGTATTGGTTCCAAGGCAGAAGAGCAGTAAGGGCTGTCTAGGCAACAGGAGTTAAGTGACTTGCCCAGGGTCACGCAGTTAGGAAGTATCTGAGGTCAGATTTGAACCTAGAACCTCCCGTCATCTCTGGGCCTGACTCCATCTACTAAGTACCTAGCTGCCCCCACAGAGTCCTTTTGATTCCAAACCAGACCATCCCACTACTAGATGATAAGGCTTAGCTTATAAAAGGAAAAGTATAGTTTTAGTCTCCAAATTTCAGAGACTCCTGAGGACGCCAGAGAAATGTTAACAAGCAGCCATCACTTCTCTTGGATTCCTACACCTGGCCCGAAGGAAGAGGCTGGAATTCTAGAAACCACAAGGAAGGTCAACCAGAGACTTCTTTCCCCATTCTCCCTGGTAGGCTGTGGCCATGGTAGATTAGGTAGCCTCTTTCTCTATGGGGAGGCTGCTTCGATACCTTGCATTGCTCCTTTTCTTCTGTTTTTGTACTCTCTTTTCTTATCTCTCCTCATATTCTGGGCCCAGGGGGTGCCAAGGCCCCAAACCTCATCACCATGTGGCCAGCCTCCTGCCAATGAGCTTTTCCATGCTTAGCTAGGCTGAGCCTCATAAATCCGATTCAATCTGCCACCTGCAATGTGCAGAAGCACTCATTAAGAAAATCCCGGGTCAAAGAAGCCCAGTTTGGGGCCCAACAAAGGAAGCAGCAGGAGTCAGTTCCATTCTTGGCAGAAATGCATGTTTGGGTGAATATTCGGGGTTTGGGTTCAAATGTCTTTTCTTAATGAAGAAGCCCCTTTCCATAATTGTACATGTTTGACTGAGCTAGAGACTTCCTCCCAAGTCCACAGACTTACTAATCCTCTTCAAATGCTCTACTTAGGAAGAAAGTTATGTGTGTATGTGCTTGTATGTGTATGTATGTTTCTGTGTGGAGATGTCTGTGGTGGGTCTTCTGTGAATATGTGCATACATGTGTTGGGTCAGTGTGTGGTATGTGTGCACATCTACATGTATGGATGTGTGTCGTGTGTATGGATTAGTGTGTGCATATGTGTGTAGATGTATGTACACTAATGTGTATATTATGCAGTAGATACATATAGGTATATGATCCTGTGTATATTATATTATTGAGTGTATGTGTGTGCATGTTTGTGTTTACATGTGTGTCTGAGTATGCATGCACAAATGTGTGTGTGCTTGATATGTACCTGTGCATGTATATGTGTGCTGTGTGTGCTTGTGTATATGTGCACAAATGTGTGCGGGTGCTTGTGTGTCTGGGTGGTACGCTTGTTTCTGTATGTGTGTACATGTGTGCAGTGTGTCTGTTTATTGTGTGCCTGTGTATATATGTGCATATGTGTGTCTATTCATATGTACTTATGACTTATTTGTGTGAGTGCATGCATGTGTGTATTCATATGTATATTTGTACTTTTATATGCATGTATGCATGCATGTATATGTATGTACATGGTATATCTGTGTCTTTGCATGTAGGTGTGAACACGTGTATGTATGTCTGTGGTGTGTCTGTATGTATGTTTGTATCTGTGTGTGCCTGGGTGTGCTGTGTCTAGGTGTATATGTGTATATTTATGTATGTGTATATGTTATATGTGTTCATGCACCTGTGTGTATGTGCAGGCATGTGGTGTATCTATCTTTGTATGTGGGCATGTATTTCTGTGTGTGCATGTGTGTATATATATGTAGGAATATATGTGTGTAGTGTGGTGTGTGTGTGTGAGAGAGAGAGAG
>NW_025394125.1:0-9792 GCF_016433145.1 Gracilinanus agilis
AGGATTAGAGAAGGGAGAGACTGGAGGCAAAACAAAACAAAAAAAAACAAAACCCTGCATTAGGTTCCTGCCTTAAGAGTCTTGTTCTCTATGTTATTCTGACAATAAGATAGAAAAACTGAGGGGCAAAGAATTATCCTGGTAACTTCTCCCAAAAGTGGTCTTAGAAAAGCCATTTTAGAACATAAATATAGACTTCCTGGGAACACTTACCCTCATTATAGCCAACCTTTAGTGGAACTCCTCAATGGAACATTTTTCTGAAGAACTTCTCAATATGGCAAAATGCTATACACCATACTGAAAAAAAAAATCCTTTTCAAAACATTTCGTAATGGAGAAACTGTTTTGGCAATAAGATCTCTGCCCACGCCCATTTGCACATGTTCATTCCTTCCTGGCCACAGTATTTGTTTGCTGTTAAGTGGATATGAACAAAATGTTATACAAGAAAGTGTGAGAGGCAAGAAAATTATCTTTTATCATTTAAAATTTAAGCTTCAGTCATCTTTTAATGGACTCATTAGCTTTTACTAAAGATCATTTTTTTTAAATTCTAGGCCATTTTTTGAAGGCATTTAAACTCCGGTGATGAGCTATTGTCCTACTATATGCATTAGATCTCCCTTATAAATGGAATCTCCAGGCATTAGAAGTTAGAAGTAAGAAGTAAGTTAGATTAGAAGTACGAAGCTGATTCACAGAGGAATTTGAAGGAAGTACCACAAACGTGATGAAAGAAAAGAAGTTTCTGTTGGTGGAGAAAAAGTTGAGCCAGACTATTTAAGTTCCTACCACCTGGAAATCTGGTCCAGGGTCCTAAATCTGGGATGAATTTCAGGTATTCCCCCACAAAGCATAAAGAAATCCACAGCCTCAGATGAAAACCATACTCAGAACTCAGCCATTGTGAATGGTTTCAATTTGAAATGAAGGGAAACTATCTTTGCAGTTCAGTTTGTGGTTTCCTGCAAAACCAAGAAATCAAAGCAAAGCTCAAAGGACAGCAATCTCCAACAGTCAAAACCAAAACCAGTCCCCGAGATTTCCTTGCTAAACAGGAATTAGACAAGTTGGCTCAATGTCTAAAATCAAGTGTTATCACAAATTGTTACTGGTCTCTTGGCATTAACTGTATGTAGCAATCTCTGCTTCCCTCTCATGTTCTCTGAACTTGCCATAATGTACTAGGGAATCTTGCAGTCATGCTGAGGGAGCCAATTATATTCAAGCCATCGAGAGCCTCACTTCTCTCAGTGAAGGAAACAAAGCCAGCTAAAAATTTGCCGCGAATTATCAAAATTCATACGAAAAAAATACCCTAAATCGCTAATAATTAGATAAATGTAATTCTTGTTTGTCTTTCATACTTGAAGAAGACAAATAACATCATGATGTCGGGATGAAGTCTTGACTTGCATGTGAATTGGATTTAGGTGAAACAGTTGCACAAATTCATCTGGCTCACTCTTTCTTCCAGAGTCATTAAAGTCTATGGCAAAATTAAATTAAAGTGACAAAACAAAAGTCAATAGGATTGGCAATGGCCCAAGATGCGGTGGATGACCTTGGCATCTTCAATGTTTGACCAAGCTCTGAGTGTCCCAGAGTGCCTGTTTCAGTCACCTTCATTGTCCTCATCCACCCTCCCATCCAGGGGAAGTCTACACAAGCTTGGGGTAGACATCCCCTTAATTCACCAATGAGTTCAAAACCTGTCAGTTACCCTCCACCTGGTTTAGCCCATCTGCCAGATGGTTTTACCTGGGTGCAATCTACTGCCCAATCTACAACTTCTTGGAGCCACAGATGAGAGTTGGATAGAAAGTGGGCACAAAAGGTGAATAAGCAGCCCTGAAAAGGCAAGTCCTCGTGCCAAGGGTGCTAATCCTCCCTGTGTACACCATACACCACAAAAAGGTAAATTAAAGCAACTGTCCAGTACCACCTGTAATTTATCGGATTGGTTAAGATAACAGAAAAGGAAAATGACAAGTGCTAGAAAATAACATGGGAAAATAGGTGTTCTAGTGCACTGTTGGCAGAGCTACGAACTGGTCAAAAGAATAATTTGGAATTATGCCCAAAGGGCTATTAAATTATGTATTCCAGCACTAGGTTCACGCTCCAAGAAAATGAAAGGAAAAGGACCTACAAGTACATAAATATTTATAGCTGTTCTTTTTGGCAACGAATTAAAAACTTAGGGGTGCCTATCAATTAGGGATTGACTGACCAAGTTATGCTAAATGAGTGTGATGGTACACTATTATGCTATAAGAAATGATTAAATGGTCTCAGAAAAACCTGGGAAAATTCATATGAACCGATACAAAGTGAAGTGAGCAGAACAAGAAGAATAATTCATGTAGTAACAGCAATATTGTGACAATAATCAACTGTGTATGACTTAGCAACTAATCAGTACAATGATCCACAACACTTTCAAAAGTCTCATGATGAAAAATACTGTCCGCCTCCAGATAGAGAATTGATGAACTCAACATGCAGCTTCAATCATATTTTTTCCTCTTTCTTTACTTTTCTTGATTTTTTTACAACATAATTAATGTGAAAATATGTTTTGCATGACTCCATATGAATAATGGGTATCTTGTCTGCTCAATAGGTAGGAGAGAGTGTCGAGGAAAAGAATTTACAATCAATAATATCAAGGGGAAAAAAACATGAAGGAAGGGGGCCTAGCAGTACCAGATATTAAACTGTACTATAAAGCAGCAGTCATCAAAACAATATGGTACTGGCTAAGAGATAGAAGGGAGGATCACTGGAAGAGACTTGGGGTAAGTGACATCAGCAAGACAGTGTATGATAAACCCAAAGAGCCCAACTTTTGGGACAAAAATCCACTATTTGATAAAAACTACTGGGAAAATTGGAAAACAATATGGGAGAGATTGGGCCAAGATCAATCTCACACCCTACACCAAGATAAATTCAGAATGGGTAAATGACTTGACTATAAAGAAGGAAACTATAAGTAAATTAGGCGAACACAGAATAGTATACTTGTCAGATCTCTGGGAAAGGAAATATTTTAAAACCAAGCAAGAGTTAGAAAGTTTTTCTTTAAAAAAAAAAAAAAGAATTGCCCTGGGATGTGTCACATAACCAACAAGAAGGAAAACACTTTCTCCAATCCTCATGACCTCTCAGTCCTCTCCATAAAAATTATATCTGTTATTAAAAGAAAACATGATCTCTATGCAAGCAAAAGATATTGATCCGAAAGTCAGGTTATGTCTACCAGAAGAACACAAGGCAGAAGATCTGAACAGAATAATGCAAGAAATAATACAAGAAAACTACTTAGAAGAATTGCCACAGAGCATATTTCCAGTCTTCCCTCCAGTCCTTCCATAAACTAGGCTACACTCATTATGGGATCTGTACTGTAAATTATAATTGTGTATGCTTAATACTTATAATAATAATGTAACAATTCACAAGCAGGATTGGTATCAAAGATCTCATGGGGATAAATATTTTGAATGAACAGCTTGGCATCCTGGGAAATATAATTGCAAAACCCATACACACATCTACTCCAGGTTTAGAGAAGATGAAGGAGAAAGGAGAACTTAGACTCTATAAAAAGTTGAAGTGGCAAGGGAGCCAAAGAGAAGAGAGGCAGGGATATATGGCACTCTTGTGTCTGGGGAAATACTGAGTGAGCAGATGAGACAGAACTTTCTCTTTCCCTTAGCCAGCAGCATAACAATTTAATAGCTGTCTTACTAAGGTTCACAACAGAGATGTGCTTTCCCTTCCCAGACCTATGGGGAAAAGAAAGCCAGTGGGTCCTATCAGATAGTTATCATTTCTCTGATTGATTAAGCCAGCCTCTCTGTGTGGCTGAAGCTCTCTAGCAGTCAATCAATGAGTACCTACTATGTTCCAGGAACAATTTTTTAAAAATTATTACCAATTACCTGTAATAACAAACTTCCATACAAACGTTCCTAAGTTATGTGATTAAACTTTATCTCCCTTCCTCCCTTCCCTTCCTCCTCTTGGTGCAGGCAGGATTCCATCTGGGTTATATATGTATTATCACTCAAAATACATTTCCTTATTGTTAATTTTTATAAGTGAATAATCTTATAAAACCTAAACCCCAAGACATAAACCCAAATAAACAAGTGAAAAAGTGTATGCTTTCACCTGTATTCTGGAAGTGGATAGAATTCTTTGTCATAAGTCCCCCAGAACTGTCCTGTGCCAGGTACATTTAATAGGGAAAACAATACACAAACAAAAATATACAAAGCAAGCTATCTTCAGAATAAATAGTAAATATCTAAAAGAAAGGAGACACTGAACTTTTTTTTGAACCTTTACCTCTCTTCTGCCTTAGAATCAATATTGGTTCTAAGGCAGAAGAGAGGTAAGGGCTAGGCCAGTGATTCCCAAAGTGGGTGCTACCGCCCCCAGTGGGTGCTGCAGTAATCCAGGGGGAGTGGTGATGGCCACAGGTGCATTTATCTTTCCTATTAATTGCTATTAAAACTTTTTAAAAATTAATTTCCAGGGGGCAAAGTAATATTTTTTTCTGGAAAGGGGGCGGTAGGCCAAAAAAGTTTGGGAACCACTGGGCTAGGCAATGGGGGTTAAGTGACTTGCTTAGGGTCACACAGCTAGGAAGTATCTGAGATCATATTTGAACCTAGGACCTCCCATCTCTAGGCCTGGCTCTCAATCGACTAAGCTACACATCTGCCACTGAGACACTGAAATTAAGAGGAGTTGGGGAGGACGTCCTATAGAAGGTGAAATTTTAGTTGGGACTTAATTGAAACTAGGGAGATCAATAGTTAAAACTAAGGAGAGATGTCATTCTAACCATGGGAGACAAATTAAGAAGCCTTTTGGGAAATGAGAAAAACCTCTCCTCTTAGATTCCATTCATACCCATTTTTTTAAAAAAACCCTTACCTTACATGTTAGAAACAATATTGTGTATTGGTTCCAAGGCAGTGTCTGAGGTCAGATTTGAACCCATCTCCAGGCCTGGCTTTCAATTTACTGAGCCACCTCGCTGTCCCAGTTCCTACCCATTTTTGAGGTTTGTTTGTTTTTTGACTGACCTAATTTTACTTCTCATAAACAACTGTGGTCAGCCCAGACAAGTGTATTTCCTCACTTCGATTTGTTTGTGGTCTGTATGATGGATCTCCTACTTCTACCTCTCAGAAAGAAACTAAGCATCATTTCATTCTTAACTCATGGCTCAAGAGACAATTCCTGGCTCACTCTTAGAGAATCTTTCTTTCTGGGGGCATATTTTATGAGGTGTATTTCCTATATTTTGTGATGATGTTTTAAAAAAACTCAAAAGAGCAAAATTTAAATTGAAGAATGGGAAGGGGAGGTTGTTTCATTGTTTTTTGGGTTTTATTTTTTCATCTTCCCCTTCTGATCCCATTAGCCAATCATTCATTTGGTTGGTTGAGTATGTAGTAAATTCTGAGAGGAAGATAGCAAGCCCAGGTTCCTGATGCTTTCCCCAAAAGGACAGAGCCTGGGAAGAAACCGAGGAAGAAAACAAGGCTCAGATAGAAGTGTGTGTATTCTAGGTATGAAGTGAGGAGGGATAATCTGGGTCAAATTACAGAGGAAAATGATTTTGACTTTCAGTTTCTTTTTCCACCTTGACCTCTGGACCCTTGCCATTTATCACAACCTAATGGTATTATGATTCTCATGATAATAATTATATCATGGAAAAATGTATATATTTTAAGGCTTATAAAAACATTTTATATGAAATAAATTTCTCATTTGATTAGCCTAAGCACCTATATCTAATAACACCAAAGGGGAGGAAGAGTGACAAATCCTGAAAACTAAAACTCTTCCCATGATTCAGAATCTCCCTGATCTTATTAGCTGGTATCCTGGGAGTGGAAGAGAGGTCTATTTTCTCTTTAGGGCTATACTAGAGGCCTCTCTTCTATCTTCTTGCAACCCAATTGCCCTGCCTCTCTGATTCTGGTTACAAAAACCTATTTTGCCCATGAGATGGTTCAATCATCTCTTCAAAGCTTGATTAACAATTTCTTAGTTCTAGAACCCCCTTACAAAGAGAAGGATTGCCAAGAAAGTTCTATGTATAATCATGAGGCATATAAGGTTTATCTTTGCCATTTCACCACCATCACCATCACCATTTGTATCTCCATCTCTGTTTTTAGCAATTCTCTTCTGCCTTGTTTCCTCTCACTTCCTTCATATTGCCTATTGGCCACCCAAGCCCTTCCCTGAAAGAACCTCACCTGATCCTTTCATTCTAGATCTCTCCTTCTCATCAATCAATCAATAATAAAACATTTATTAAATGCCTACTATGTATCAGGCATTGTACTAAATGCTGGAAATACAAAAAAGAGGCCAGAGCAAGTCTCTGCCCTCAAGAACCACACAATCTAATGAATCTTCCATAAAAATTTGTGGGTTTTTTTTATTTTGTGATTTTTTTTTACTCTGCCTTTGCTAATGTATCAATTTATATTAATAGATTAGTTATTACTACTATGATTTGTTTCTGAATACTAGTCAGATTTTAGAGATCTCCATATTTCTAACTGGTAACTTGCTCTTCAAAATATCTCTGTTATTATAGGATTGCTATAGGAACACTGGAGTAACATGCTAAAAACTAGATTACAAGCCCTGATTCATTAGGAATATTAAAAATTCTCTCTGGGAGATTTTACAAACCATAAAAAATGTAAAGTCATCAGCTTAATTTTCCTTCCTACCCAAAATGACTTCCAAGGTCAATCAAGGAGAGGCCATGTTTTAAAGTATGTCTTACATAAAAATTAAACGCAGCCAATTTGACTCAGGGAGAGATAAGCATTCTAAGGGCAATTTTCTCTGCAGAAGAGGCCAAGAAAAGTTCAAATTTATAGAGAGGAATGTTGTTCTTGCTCTCAAGCTAAACATAAAACACCTCTGCACATTAGGGGTGACTGGATGGTTTACAAAAAGCCATTGGTATTCAATCCAAAGTTTTCCTTAAATAAATTGGATCTATAATACAATGAAAATAGAGTTGGGATCTTTGTGGAACATGTTTGCACACAACAGATTGTGCTGCCTTAGCAAGTATCCACATCAACACAGTATCTGATTGCATACCCCCAGCTGCCAGTGCCTACCTTCCAAAAGAAAATTGACTTCTTGAGAGCAGAGATGTTCATTTTTGCTTTTTTATAGACTGGCACAGTACCTGATACATAGTAAATGCTATTAGTCCTTGTATTCTGTTTCGGTCATCTTTTCTCTTTTAATCTCTCCATGATGTGGACACTGTTCTCTTTAGAAAGAAAAGAAACAAGGAAGAAAACAAGCATTTGTTGTTTTTACTATGTGCCAGGCACTGGGCCAAGTATTTTTTAAATATTATCCCATTTGATCTTTATAACAATCGTGTGAGGTAACTCATCTTCATGTATGAGTTGAGGAAACTAGGGCAGACAGAGGTTAAGGAAAATGCCTAGAGTCACATAGCTATTAACTATTTGAGATTACATTTGAACAGGTCTTCCTGACTCCGGTACCCTATCCTCTGAACTACCTACTTTGATTCTCCCCTTTCCCAGAAGACCTCATTCTATACATCCCCTACTTAAATTCCCTTCTGTATAATTTTTTTTTATTTATAGATGAGTTTTATGCCTGTTTTAACCCCTTTATAACATTTTCTTTTCCTTTCTCTAGATTAACTCAGCAATGAACCTGACAATTTTAAAAATAATTTTCTGTAGAAATGCTGTGTCATTCTTCCAATGCTCAATTCTCTTATTTAAAAATATCTCTTTGATTCTGGATAAATTCTCAATTTCCTATTCTGTTTTTTCCTAGGAAATCTGTAATGATGTTACAAAAAGTTTCCTGCCTCCTTCTGATTTTCCTGCACTTCCAAATGCTTCCTGAGAAATTCAAGAACTGAAGATTCTTGTTCTTACTCAGTCTACCAATTCTAGGAATTATGTTTGATTCCAGATAAATTGTCTCCATGTTTAGCTCAGCTCAGCTCATCCAGTGTCTCAGTTTCCACACTCTATTTCTGTTCCTAATGCCTTTTTGTGTTAATTTTTTGGAATTTATACTCTGAAACTCATATTTTCCTTTCTGTTCCTTGTTTTTTTCCTTGCCTCCCCTTAGAGAATTACACTCCTTCTTCTAATTCATTTTTACCCAATTTGTCTTTTCACATTTCTAATTCTTTTAAGTCATTTCAAAATGTATCTGTAATTAATGTTTTTACAATTATGTAGCATCTTGACTACTTTTAATCTACAGATCTATAACTATTTAAGGATAAACAGGACTTTGCCCCAGTGCACTGACATATGGAGGAAGGCTCCCTTCTCCCTGTTTGACACATACCATCCCTGAAAACATTATTGTCCCTGGATGTGACTTGCCACCTTATCTTCTACCAGCATCCAACTACTGTAAAACCGACTACCCTGATCCTTTATCCTTAGGTATTCTCTCCCAGGGCTCATCTTCAACCTAAACTCCCATAGGGGCAATGATCTACTCTCTAGAGAATGATTCTACATCCAGAGTTAGGTTGTCCTCTATTTCAACACCACTTAGCCCATACTCGACTGAATTTACCTCAAAACAATCATTTCTAGTTAAAGTTTTATCCTCACACCAACTCTAAATGCATCAGTATGAATTACCTATTGTTTTTCACTTGGAGAATAGGAGGCTGGCTTCTCGTCACTGATGTTTTATCCACAGATATATTCTTCTCCTACTCCTACTTTCCCTGAGATAATCACTTAAATTAAAAGTCATCCAATTAGACATTTAATTTTCTATCTTACATTTAATGATAACAAATCATGATGAGCATCCTTTCTTTCTCCTTCCATTTATAGAAATGTTGAAACCTGAACACAGGTGTATAACTGGTCTTCCAATTTTATACACTGGGAATGTGAAAGAAGATATGATTCAAGAATGGTCAAGAGAGGGGGCAGCTGGGTAACTCAGTGAATTGAGAAAGAGCCAGGCCTAGAGATGGGAGATCCTGGGTTCAAATCTGACCTCAGACACTTCCTAGCTGTGTGACCCTGGGCAAGTCACTTAATCCCCATTGCCTAGCCCTTACCACTCTTCTGTCTTAGAACCAATACATCGTACTGATTCTAAGGTGGAAGGCAAGGGTTTAAAAAAATTTTTTTAAAGATTAGTCAAGAGAACATGAGGGCAATATGGTTCTACATACTTGTGTAAGTGACTTATTGAACAAATAACAGAGCTTCTTCAAAGAGAAATACATATGGTTCCAGAGACCTTTCAGGAGAGATGCACATGGAAGGAAAGAAGCTTCAGAAATGTAGTTTGCCTCCCTAAAAACAGCCAGAATAAACTCAAAGTATGAGAGATCAAGTCCTGTCAGTTGGTTTGGCCTGAGCTACCATTTAATGAGTTTATTCCCTCTTGTACATTTTCTTCTATATTCTATTACATAGAACTCCAGTTTCTGTTTGCCATTTTGCTTGAATAAATGGGCTCACTCACTATTTGTTATTTGTGACAGTCTTTTGTATAAACAGAATTTGGTGGAAAGGAACTAAGCTGGTGAGTAGAGATTAATGGTTATCTTTCCCCTTTGAGCACAACCATAGAAGCTGCTTTCCTTCTGAACCCTAAAACCTGAAGCCCCTTGATAAAAGACATTTAAGATGAGAAAATGGATAGATAGATAGATAGATAGATAGATAGATAGATAGATAGATAGAT
>NW_025394126.1:0-3235 GCF_016433145.1 Gracilinanus agilis
ATGTAGACACTAAATGATAACTCTAGTCCAACCATGAATAATATGGAATTAGGTCTTGATCAATGGTACTTGTAAAACCCAGTGGAATTGTGCATTGTCTAAAGGGGTACTAATGGGGATTGGAGGAGAGGGAAAGAATATGAAATATTTAACTAGGAGAAAATATTCAAAATAAAATAAAAAGACAGGAAAAAGTTCTATGTGAGTTAACAACATATGATGGAAACTATTGCTTAATTTTGATTAATGATTTTTATCCCTCTGAATATTCACACATCTTGAAACTTCCTACACTAATATTTATAACATATTTAACTTAGATATTTAGAAAATTTCCTCAAAAATTTAAGTATTTACATTTACTTTTTCTGGGTTCCACAGATAGTAGGTGTCAGAGGCAGAATCTGTTTTGATTCTAAGAGAACTAAAATGACAAATTTTGAAGACATCTCTTCTAACTCTGAGTCTCTATGACCCACTTGCTTTTAAAAGTACACAACATAGGACACATATTTTAAATAAAGAAAACTATAGAAAGATGGGATATAAAACAATGTCAATATATTCACATTACTACCCTTGCTTATTGATATTGGACAGGGTTTGATAACTTCAAAGAGCTACTTCATTTTATTAATATCAATTACTAGGCTGGCAAAGGTCTTTTCCACAATGTTTTCTCACAAGGCATTATCCCAATTTATCTTTCAAGATCAAAGGCATTGATTTTTCCAGAGGCTGTGTCATAAATAAGAATAGAACTTCTTCACAGAATTTCAAAGTTGGAGAGCATCTCAGTGGCCAACTATTGCAATCTTTATCCTCAAATAATTCTAAAAACAAAGTAACAGACGAGTGGTCACCTGGACTGCTGATAAAACTCAAATGAGGAAGAAACCATTATTTATTAAGGAAAATAATATTTCTTTTGTATATGTCTAATTATTAGGAAATCTACTTGTTTTTTCTCTTGACCTGCAAACTAAATTGGCCTCTTTGTGACATTGTTTGATCTTATAGCTCTTTGCCCTGGCATCCAAGAAATCAATTCCCTCATTCATATGACAACACTTCAGATATTGGAATTTATTGTGTCTTTTTAAATTCTTTTCTTTTCCAGGGTAATGGTCATAGCTCTTTTAACCAATCCTTAAATGATATGAATATAAAACTCTACAACATTCTGATTGCCCTACTATGTGTAATCTCCAAACAATCTAAAATGTAACATCCGCAAATGAACATAATACTTAATAAATTATTTTAGAAGCCAAAATACAGTGGAACTCTCACTTTCTTAGGATGGGGAGTTACGTATCCCAATGCTAAGTAAGAATTAGCTTTCTTGGTTATAAAAAACTTTTCCCCAGTTTGTTGTTCACTTTTTAATCTTGGTCTTATTCATTTTATTTATGTAAAGTATTTTTAATTTAATGTAGTCAAGTTATCTGTTTTGCATTTCATAATATCTATATATCTTGTTTGGACATAAATTCTTACCTTATCCATAGGTCTGACAGGGAAATTATTTTGTGTTCCCCTAATTTGTTTATAGTATCACCATTTATTTCTACATCATGTATTTATGTTTGCTTTAGCTTGGTATATAGTGTGACTTGTTTATCTATGTCTAATTTCTGCCATTATTTTTTCCATTTTTCCTAGGAGTTTTTGTCAAATAGTGAGTTCTTCCAAAATCTTTTATCTTTGGCTTAGTCAAATGTTAGATTTCTATGGTCATTTATAATAGTGTATGGAGTACATAAACTTTTATACCTGTTGACCACATTATTTCTCAGCCAGTACCAGTTTGTTGTGATGGTTGCTATATTAAAATATAGTTTGAGATCTGGTACAGATAAGCCTCATTCATACATATTTTTCATTAATTAATTTATTGTTTTAGGTCTCTTTTTCTTCCAGATAATTTTTCTATCTCTCTGGAATAATTTTTGGGTAGTCTTGTTGGTATAGCACAGAAGAAGTAAAATTAAATTAAGTACAATTGTCATTTTTTTTATATTGATTCAGATTAACCATGAGCAATTAATCTTTTTTCCAGTTGTTTAGATCTGACTTTATTTGTGGGGAAAAAAGATTTTATAGTTCTGATAATATAGTGTCTGGGTTTCTCTTGGCACATAGACTCCCAGGTATTTTATGTTGTCCACAGTTTTGAAATGAGATTTCTCTTTTTATTTCATATTATTGGGATCTATTGGTAGTATAGATAAATACAATTTATTTAAATTGGTATATTTTATACCCTTTAAGTGTGCAAAAGTTGTTTCAATGAGTTTTTTGTATACTCTTTTCTCTAGGATTCTCTAGGTATACCATCAAATCATGTGCAAAGA
This sequence comes from Gracilinanus agilis, assembly GCF_016433145.1. Lineage (NCBI taxonomy): Eukaryota > Metazoa > Chordata > Mammalia > Didelphimorphia > Didelphidae > Gracilinanus > Gracilinanus agilis. Next base: position 2,358 of record NW_025394126.1, read on the forward strand.
GAGATAAGTTTATCTCTTCATTGTCCTTTCTAATTCCTTCATTTTCTTCTCCTATTGCTTTTGTTAGTATTTCTATCCTATATTGAAGAGTAGTGGTGCTGATGGGCATCCTTTCTTCAAGCCTGACCTTATTGAGAAAATTTCTAACTCATCCTCATTACAGATAATATTTGCTGACGGTACTAGATAAATAGCATTTATAATTTCTGAGCAATACTCCATTTATTACAAAGTTCTCATGTAGGAATACATTTGTATTTCGACAAAAACTTTTTCTACATTACTGAATTTCATCATATAGTTTCCATTAGTTTGATTATTAATATGGTCAATTATCATGATAGTTTTCCTAATATTGTACCATACCTGCATTCCTGGTACAAAACTATGTATAGCCATATGAAAAATGCTCTTGATTATTATTGGTTAGAGAAGTACAAATCAAAATAATTCAGAGCTATCATCTCACATCTCTCAGGCTAAAATGACAATATGACAAATCTTGGAGTTGCCTTGGAAAAATGGGTTCTGTTGAGTTTAATAAGATATTGACTAATTATCTAGCATATTATAAGAAGAGATCAATACCAGAGAAAGGAATTTTTCCCAGTCTCTATCTAATGCTCAGGCAGAGAAAAATCATGTTGTTCACTACAAGGAAAATTTGCATTATGGAATGGCATTTAGAGAATTTAGGGCCACTCTCTTGAACTCACCATCTTGAGGAGGTTGCTGGAGACTTTTCTCTGGGACTATCTGTTAGTAATTTCAGTTAAAATTAACTTTGAAAAAATGACTATCCTACCCAAATTAATTTACATATTTAGTGCTATACCTATCAACTATCAAAAAACAATTTTACTGAATTAGAAAAAAAA
>NW_025394127.1:0-1083 GCF_016433145.1 Gracilinanus agilis
CTGTTTTATATTCCCTGAAACAGTCTCCTGGTCCTGAAATACCAGCTCATTTTTGAGATTGGGTAGAGAAGGGACCTGTACATTAGCTGGACATAATTCAATAATATGATCATCTATAGCTACTATGTCACTCTTAGTAATGTCCATATCGGCTTCTTCTGAACAAACAGTTTTATCTGTGAGACTAGAGATGGCACTTGCTGAATTTGGATACATTTGAGTGAGGTTAACAGCATGTACATTTTTATCATCTCCTTGAGGTGTAAGACTTTTGGTCATTTCCAAAGCATCATCATTACTAGAAAAGAAAATTGTTTTATCACCTTGCAATACTAGACCAGAACAAGCAGGTTTTGGGACCAGGGTCAATGTCACAGAGTCTTGGTTGGAGGTCTGTGATGCTGGCTGAGTATCTGCCATCCCAATATGGCTTCTGGTAATATCTGTTCCATTCTCAAGATTTCCTGAAAGTCCTTGAGATGGGATATTCAACTGCTTTCTGCAGATTCTCTTTGTCCTTGGATTTTTAGTAGTAGAACCACCTTTTGTGACATCTACTGTGATACTCTGAATATGATTCTCTATCCCAGATTTATTATTTGTAGGGAAGAAATTTTGTGCAGTATGGTTAACTGTCAAGTCCATAGAGTCATTGCCACATACTGTAAAATCACATCCTTCAGCTGGCTTCAAAAGAGTCTCTTTGGCTAAAGGGTCTGTGGCCTGCATATTATCTGCATGGCTCTGGGTGATATCCTTTCTATCACCTTGTTCTCTAAAGAGGCTGGTGACATTATGAATGTTCTCTTCTGCATTAGGAAATATAGGCTTCTTTAGCAGAGAAAAGGCATTACTACTCGGTTCTTGGGAAGGGATGTGGGCTGTAAAGACATTTTCCTTATCAGGTCCTTCAACATAGGCACTAATAGATTTTTCTAATTTCAACCTTTTTATGAAGTCATTGAAATTTACTTTATTTTCTGAAGAGGTGTTTGTTTTGGACTGGAAAGGACATTTGTCAGCTCTCCTTTCAGGGTCATTGGGCAAGTTAAATTCTTTATTCATTGGCAGATCTTCAGTGTG
>NW_025394128.1:0-1066 GCF_016433145.1 Gracilinanus agilis
TCATTGGGCAAGTTAAATTCTTTATTCATTGGCAGATCTTCAGTGTGGGACTTTAAGTTGGCCAGAAAGGATCTAGCATCTATTATGGAAGACTCTCCCATTTGTTTAGTCGCAGCATGATTTCTAACAAAGTCCATATCTGATAAATTAGAAAGTAAATTGGTATTATTTTGCAACTCAGACTGTGGTTTATAGATGATATTCTGGAGAACCATGTCTTCAGACTTCTGTTCTGAAGGATAGGGCATACATCCAATAATAGCAGTGTGACTAGTGGTTAAGTCCATATTTTGTTGTTGTTCTGAGAACATGACAGTTTTATCATGAGAAAAGGCAAGTGAAGTACTGACATTTTTTTCTAGTGGTTCAGAGAGTCTAAAATTCTGTCCAAGTGTAGATTTCAGTGTGCAGGATTTAATGTTAATAGCATGGCTTTCCGCGTCATCTGTTGGAAGAGTTATTGCTTTTACCTTGGATAACAAAGGTTGCTTGTGAAAATGTGTATTTCCAAAATTTCCCAATGCTACTTTTCTGTCAAAACTCTCACCACAAATGCCTATGATATGGCTTTTGTTCATATCCCTATTATAAACACTTGAATGAAGAGTATCTTTATCAGGACAGGATGAAAGTTCCAAGATTTTTTCATCTTTCATACAGACCTCTGTTTGGGTATTTTTAGGTCCTAGTTCTTGTTGTTTGTCTATTTCCTTGTTGTTTAGATTAATAGGCACAGTATGACTTTTGGTTATTTCCATTTCTTCCCATGTGTCTAAACTACTGTTGAGAGAGAGAGGTTTTTTGGTTTTCACAGGGGCCAGCACATTGGTTGAGGTCAGAGGTAATGGAGTTCCTAAATTGCTGTTATCTATCTTGACAGTACAACACTTGGCCAAATCCATATCTTCACCTGAGAAGACAACAGACTTGTTACCAGATAATGAAGTACTTAAAGGATCTGCCAGACCCTGATGTAATCCTTCCCTAGTTACATAAGAAACTGAACTGCAGCTTTTGTTCTGTTTTATATTCCCTGAAACAGTCTCCTGGTCCTGAAATACCAGCT
>NW_025394129.1:0-5783 GCF_016433145.1 Gracilinanus agilis
CTGGCCATGATCGAACCTGGGTTAGGTATTAAAATTTGGGTACAACATATGGGGGCTCGTCTCTCATGGCCAGGAAAGGACCCGCTGCCAGAAGAGCCAAGAGGGTGAGGAGATCTGGGGTTGGGTGGCCTGTGCATGTGGTTGTGTGATTGTGTGCTTGCATTGCATGAGGAGGGAGCCTGCCACAGGTCCCATTCTGCATGTGTGTGGATGTGTGATTGAACTGATGGGGAAGGTGATGCCCTGGTAAGCATACAGCTAAGTGTTTCGGCTTGCCCCGCTGCTCCGGGTTTGATATGGAGGAACCTAAGCCAAGCTCACCTGCCAGGGGCATGTTTCTGAGAGAGGACTGGGGCAGTACGCAGTTCCTTTTGATCCATGCGGACAAAGGTCGGAAACCCTGGGAGCAAGTGCTGTGTGTGACTGGCAGGCCACGTAGACCAATTGATCTCTCTATTCCCTTGGAATTACTACGGGAACTGGTGAGGTTTGAGGCCTCACAGGACCCCAAAGCAAAAGGTTCGAGGTTTGTCTTTGGAGTCCGTCCGGTTGGTTCGAGTCCAGCCGGATTTTCTTGGGGATTGAGGCCCCAAGTCAGGGGTTCGAGTCCCCTGAGGAAGGCCAGTGGACGCACTGGAGGTTGGGAGGAGAGAGAGGACTGAGGCAGGATCCCCATATTAATTGTTTGGGATCTGTCTGGGCTCCCCCAGGCAAGTGAGTGTGAGTGTGCGCACCTTTGTCTTGTGTTGTCTTGGCCAGTCAGGAATCTGTCAGGTTTAAACGGTCCTTAGTTCGTCTTTTGTGTGTCCTGGCTGGGTCTGTGTCTTTGGTGTTATTTCCGTCCTTATCATGAGCCAGGGAGAGTCAACCTGGTGCTTGCTGGTTTCCCCAGCTTCAAGGCGAGTTCAGAGGGGAAAACTGCAAACATTCGGCAATTCCCTTTCCCCCATCTACATTTCTCACCTCCCAGACTGGAGGAACTGCTGCTGGGGCTGCAGACTTAACAGTTCAGACTGGAGGAACTGTGCTACTCCGGCAGCAGACAATATTTGAATAGGGAGAGGATTTCAAATAAACCTCTCAGACCTGGCGGCAGATTTAACATCTGAACAGGAGGGGATTTGAAAGTTCAAAGTTCTTTCCTTAAGAAACACAGCCAGCCTAATGAACAGCTCACTTGCAATGCCCACTGTTAGCAGATAGCAGTTTGTTTAGGTGCTACAAGAAGCATTTGTTAGAAATCACAGCCAAAAAGAGAGACAAGTTTGGTCAATCAGAGTGTAAAGCACAGGGAGAGTTAGGGGACAAGGAAGTCAGCTCAGCCAATCAGATGGCTGATCGCTGTACCTGAGTACCCTCAGTTGAAGGGACAGTGTGCTGCAACTGTTTTAATGAGCTTTCTCACTGCAAATATTTCTTTTTAAACATGGATCCTAAAGAACTGATTTTTTCCTTTTAAAGCATGCTTATCATAAGGTTGTATGTTTTTGTTTATTGTTGTCTTTGTCACAGTCTTGTCTCTATGTATTCTTAAATTGGACATTACAAAAAAAAAAGAGGGGGAGTTGAAAGATTGAACTTCCCACAGTCAAAAATCCTCAGCAGAGGACAAAAGAAAATATCTGTTCAATGATTTTTCCTCTTTCTTCCTTTGGATGGGCCCCCAAAGGAGTGAAAAAGAGAAAAATTCAGAGCAGAAAAGGGAGATTTTACTCCACAATTGGAAGCATTTTCACTTAAGATCTGATTTTAAGGGTTGAGGATTGCTAGTGATGTTGATATGGTACACTGTAATTTTATTTATTGTGGTAACTGTTTTGTCAGTCAAATGTGAAATATTAACCAGATTTTATTGAGCACAAAAACTCATGGTTAGAAGTTTGTTAAGCCTTGGTTTCAGTGAATTGAGAATTGTCTAAATGTGGTTAATAGCCAGTCTGACACAGAGAGGGAATGTTTATTCTATAAGGTCAAAAATTGTATTGGCTACTTTGTAGATGTAAAAGTCATTCAGAAAAAGTTGTAATGTTATTATTGAGAACTTATTCTAGAATTTAAACTTGGGATTTTAAAATGAGATGTTCTTTTAATGTATGTGCTGTCAGAACTAGCAACATGTAATCATATGATACACAAGAAGTTTTTAAAGTGGTTAATCTGTGCATGGATTTTAATAATACAGGTACTGAAAATTTGGTAAAAATGTGTGCAATGTATAAGAAGGAATTTGTGATCTAGAGATTAACATGCATTTAGAGTCAAATTGCTAGAAAGTAATGATGAATGAATACAAAATATGTATGCATTTGGACTATAAAGAGAATTAAGTTTTTCAATAGGTTAAGAATGTATGATGTGCAAACTGTATGAAATTAACAAGAGAAAATTTGACCAGCCCAGGAAGCTAATAGGATCACATGCAATTAAATATAGTACCTTTCCTCTTTTTTTTGCAATAATGGTAAAGGAAGAGAAGCCAGAGGAAATAAGAGTAATTGATAAAGAAATAATAGGTGTGAATTCTAGAACAAATGGTAAATCAGGATAATATTGATGGAATTTAATCAGTTATGTAAACAATGCTTTGAGGTAAAAGGAAACTGAACTAGAGGTTCTATTCTGTTTAAACAGAGGTCTGAAAGGAATAAAAGTAAATGGCTTTGAAATTCAGTTGTTTACATACTGAAAGATTGCTAAAGGACTTAAAGTTATTTGGAAGTTGTGGAGTTCAAACTAAAGTCTGTTGAAAATAATTTATTATGAAGATTTTGGTACATGCTAAATTTTAAATTGTAGGTGATCTCACTTGGTAAAGAGAGATAAGAGACAAGGTTGTTAAGTCATAAAAACCTAAATCAAGCCAGGCAGCCTTAGGGTAAATTGCTCATAAACCCTTCCTTGCAAACAGGAAGGAAAAGAGAGAAATACTTTTAATTGTTCCACTTTGATACTTAGGAACTGATATAGCAACACAGTACATAAGATCTTAAAGAGTTTAAAGATGAGGATATTTTAATTGTATACTTCAGAGTTTTAAAGAGATGTTCAAGCAAGTAAAAGCTGATAGAAAAGTCATGGATATCTTGTAAAACAGGTTCTTTTTTAGCAGTACAGTTGTTATAGGGGTGCAAATGGTGAACCCCTGGGTTCGGGAAGGAGGCCCTGAGGATGAGAGGACTCCAAGTTTAGCTTAGAAGTATCCTTTTCAAAGAGTGTGGACATGACTCCTTGCACTCAGGCATTTAGTGAGTGGGGGGTCTGTCTGAGATCCTCTGGGCTTAGGCTATCAAGGTGTGGCCAGAGGTGTATCTGTTTAAATTGATCAAAAATATTTTTTTAGGTTTAAAGTTATTATAAATGGTTTTTCATCTCAGTGTATTAAAATTAACTAACTTCATTATTACATTTCACTCCCTGCTCTTGAAAATAGATAAGCAGCCTGCTGGTCAAAAGGCTTGCTTTAAGGTTTATAGTGCTTAAAAGGTTTCAAATCTTGTAATTGAAAATAGACCCTGTAATACTACTTGCTTTATGATATTCCTTTAAGTATGATTTTTATGTAAATTGTTGCTAAAACATGTGCTTTAAGTGTTGTTTGAATGTAAGCAAAAGCTCATTGTAAACCTGACTGTACCATGGGTTTTGTTCAATACTCAGTGGTTACCTCAGTTTACCAATTTGTACTATGAACTGAATCTTATAATGAGCACTATGCTAAAGTTACAGTGTCTCAATTCTTGGGAGTTATTGATTAGCATTTGAAGGGATACTAAATGGTATGTTTGTTTTTGTGATGGTAATAGAGAGTCAGAGAAAGTGAAGAGGTAAGGTGTGTTGTGTTTGAATACCAAAGAAAGAGAGATTTGGATGTCCTGAGTATGCAGATTCGTGATGGGTAAGTGGAAGTTGTGTTCTGCTTTTTAAGCAGAGGGTTTGAGGAAAAAAAGAGAGGAAGAAGGAGAGAGAAGGAGAGATGAAAGAGAACAGATAGGGAGGTGAAAGAGAATAGATAGATGTTCTTCTCTTTTAAATGGATCCCTGACCTAGGGATAATTTCTAAAGTTAGTTTATATGGTGTTGGGAAAATCATAAATAGTTCTGGAATATCTCTTGAAAGTTACACTGAAGAGATTCCTGTCTGGCTTGTCTTAGTCTTTCAGATGGCCCAGGTACAGGAGACAATACAGCCCTGATTTATATTTACTGTGGAGTTACTCAGTCCAGCACTCCTGTTCCTTAATTCAGGTTTTGTGACTAAAGTGTGATATGTTAATTATTGCCAAAATATGTAAGAATAACTGAGTGATCAGCCTGGTAGGGATGTGAAAGGCTTGTTTGAGGGTATGGAAATTGTTTCCAGAATGCTGCTTAGCAGAATTTCTCTGAGCTGTAATGGGAAAGACTTGTCTTTTAAGGAAGGAAAAGGCTTCTGGGATCCAGTAGTGATACAGTGCAAAAGACAGAGAATGTTCTGTGATGGTTAGAGAGGCAATTCTAGGGCTCAACTTGGACTGGACCTCTTCTGACCATCTAGGCTACTAATGCTTGAGTGACACAAAGATGGCATGAGCCAGTGACAGCTTTAGCCTACACATGGAGCCCCTCACTATGTGTCCCTTGGGACATGAGGAAATGCTTTCCTATCTGCCTTCCCTTTTTGGAGCAAGTTCCCATAATCAGCACTTAATGCAAATTGTAAATTAATGTTTCCATCTCCCCAAACAACCTATTAGGTTAATAACTGAAAATTGTCAAATTGTTAGGGAACACACTTGAGGAGTAGGTGAAGTTTAGTGATAGATGACTTATAGCTTGAAGCCTTAATTTACCATAACTAAAGTGGGATTTTGAGCTTGGAAATATAAACCAAAACTTTCTGGATTTCCTACAGAATCTGGGATAAAGAAATTTATCTGTAAAGTATTGTTATTCAAGTAGTTATAGATGCCATATTAATGTGGGCCTTATGAAGGATATTTTTTAACAGAAACATCACATGCCAACTCTGCAAACAACTTAGGGATCAAATTTCCTAAAAGGTTTAATTCCTGTCAGAGGATGATTTCTGGGGATAAAATCTGTTGGCTAAGATACCCAAATGTTAATGTTTAATATCAGTTTCTATTGTGCTAATTTTCTTTTTTTGTATCTGGTGTTCTAGTTTTTGCCCTAGTCCTAGGTTCTATACTTCTGCCTTAGGGATGGATGCTCCCCCTTGTGACCTGTCTGTCAGTCTGGGGAAAGTCTCTGATCTCCAAGCCTTCAGGACCCTGGCATTCGCTGCAGAGGTGCCTCTGAAGACCCTGTGCCCACAGCTCCTCCTCCTGTTCCCCCTCTCAGAGATTCTACGCCCCTTCTCAGCTTGAAGAAGCTACAGAAGATGGAAACCATCGACCCTCTTCCCTTAGACATTTGGAGGAGGGGAGGGGAGATGGTATAGGGATATTGTGGGACATTGTACCCCAGAGACAGCATAGAACACTGTACCCCCATAGTGAAAAAATTTTTTTCAGGCAAACTATAGGCAGGAAAATCCCTTTGCTTCCACTATGTACCCTTCCCCTTATTCTTAACTGCCTAGCAGCTTTTGTAAAGGAATGAATTAACACCATTTAGCTTATGGTCCTGCATCAGCATTCCCTGACAACCCTCACCCTTGATATGGCCTGTGCAGTCATCAATCTTTAAAGGACCACCTGAGGATGATTCCTCAGGATCAAAAGAAAAAGAAGGGAATGTTGGATTTAAAAATCAGTCTGGCAGTCTACTGAACTATTTCTGGC
>NW_025394130.1:0-1162 GCF_016433145.1 Gracilinanus agilis
CATAACAAAGTTCATTTGGAAGAACAAAAGATCAAGAATATCAAGTGAAATAATGAAAAAAATATGAAGGAAGGGGGACTAGCAGTAACAGATCTTAAACTACACTATAAAGCAGTGGTCATCAAAACAATATGGTACTGGCTAAGAGACACAAGGGAGGATCAGTGGAAAAGACTAGTGGTAAGCAACTTCAGCAACACAGTTTACGATAAAACCCAAAGAACCTAGCTTTGGGGACAAAAACGGCTGGGAAAATTGGAAAACAATATGGGAGAGATTGATTATAGATCAACATCTCATAACCTATACCAAGATAAACTCAGAATGGATGAATAACTTGAATATAAAGAAGGAAACTATAAGTAAATTAGGTGAACACAGAATAGTATACCTGTCAGATTTCTGGAAAAGTAAAAATTTTCAAACCAAGCAAGACTTAGAAAAAATTACAAAATATAAAATCAATAATTTTGACATTTTTGTACAGATAAACCAATGCTTCCAAAATAAGAAGGGAAGCACGAAATTGGGGAAAAATACTTATAACAAAAGACTCAGACAAAGGTCTAATCTCTCAAATATACAAAGAGCTAAATCAATTGCAGAAAAATATCAAGCCATCCCCCAATCAATAAATGGGCAAGGGCCATGAATAGGCAATTCTCAGATAAGGAAATAAAAACTATCAATAAGCAAATGAGAAAGTGTTCCCAAATCAAAACAACTCTGAGGTATCACCTCACACCTAGCAGATTAGCTAAAATGACAGCAAAGGAGAGTGATGAATGTTGGAGGGGATGTGGCAAAATTGGGACATCAATGCATTACTGGTGGAGTTGTGAACTGATCCAATGATTCTGGATGACAGTTTGGAACTATGCTCAAAGGGCTTTAAAAGAATATCTGCCTTTTGATCTAGCCATAGCACTTCTTGTTTTATACCCCAAAGAGATAATAAGGAAAAAGACTTGTACAAAATATTTGTAGCCGAGCTCTTTGTGGTGGCAAAAAATTGGAAAATGAGGGTATGCCCTTCAATTGGGGAATGGCTGAACAAATTATGGTATCTGTTGGTGATGGAATACTATTGATCTGAAAGGAATAAAGAATTGGAGGAATTCCATGTGAACCGGAACGACCTCCAGGAACTGATGCAGAGTGA
>NW_025394131.1:0-1035 GCF_016433145.1 Gracilinanus agilis
CATAACAAAGTTCATTTGGAAGAACAAAAGATCAAGAATATCAAGTGAAATAATGAAAAAAATATGAAGGAAGGGGGACTAGCAGTAACAGATCTTAAACTACACTATAAAGCAGTGGTCATCAAAACAATATGGTACTGGCTAAGAGACACAAGGGAGGATCAGTGGAAAAGACTAGTGGTAAGCAACTTCAGCAACACAGTTTACGATAAAACCCAAAGAACCTAGCTTTGGGGACAAAAACGGCTGGGAAAATTGGAAAACAATATGGGAGAGATTGATTATAGATCAACATCTCATAACCTATACCAAGATAAACTCAGAATGGATGAATAACTTGAATATAAAGAAGGAAACTATAAGTAAATTAGGTGAACACAGAATAGTATACCTGTCAGATTTCTGGAAAAGTAAAAATTTTCAAACCAAGCAAGACTTAGAAAAAATTACAAAATATAAAATCAATAATTTTGACATTTTTGTACAGATAAACCAATGCTTCCAAAATAAGAAGGGAAGCACGAAATTGGGGAAAAATACTTATAACAAAAGACTCAGACAAAGGTCTAATCTCTCAAATATACAAAGAGCTAAATCAATTGCAGAAAAATATCAAGCCATCCCCCAATCAATAAATGGGCAAGGGCCATGAATAGGCAATTCTCAGATAAGGAAATAAAAACTATCAATAAGCAAATGAGAAAGTGTTCCCAAATCAAAACAACTCTGAGGTATCACCTCACACCTAGCAGATTAGCTAAAATGACAGCAAAGGAGAGTGATGAATGTTGGAGGGGATGTGGCAAAATTGGGACATCAATGCATTACTGGTGGAGTTGTGAACTGATCCAATGATTCTGGATGACAGTTTGGAACTATGCTCAAAGGGCTTTAAAAGAATATCTGCCTTTTGATCTAGCCATAGCACTTCTTGTTTTATACCCCAAAGAGATAATAAGGAAAAAGACTTGTACAAAATATTTGTAGCCGAGCTCTTTGTGGTGGCAAAAAATTGGAAAATGAGGGTATGCCCTT
>NW_025394132.1:0-8878 GCF_016433145.1 Gracilinanus agilis
GATAACTCTAGTCCAATTATCAATAATATGGAATTAGGTCTTGATCAATGTTACATGTAAAACCAAGTGGAATTCTATGTCGGCTAAGGTTTGGGAGAGAGGGAAAGAACATGAAACATTTAACTACGGGAAAATATTCAAAATAAAAATTTTTTAAAAGATTAAGTTTAGGTGTTGGCACATATACAAAGGTTTTCCTGAGATCTCTAATTTTTAGTGTTCTTTCTCTCCTCAATTTCTCTCATATTTACTCATCTAGAAGACAGTATAGTACACTGCAGTATCCAAAGATAAGGGTTCAAATCCTGGCTTTGTCCATAAGTGAAATGGGTCGATTTAGTAGGTGGTACTTTCCTGTCATTAGAAGTGCCTCAAGCAAACACAAAAGCATTTAATTTTATTTCAGAAAAAGGAAAGGCATCACCCATTATTCATCTTATTTGCCTCTTCATTCTTTTGTTATAAGATGGGATAGCTCTGAGGCTATCGCCATGTGAGGCTAATCAACTATACTTCTTCAATCATTCCTTTCTGCCATAGTTCCTTCCACAATTCTTGCTACCTGAATCTTTCCACTATCAAAGTGTCTTATTTCAAAATCCATCTCTAAAAACTGTGTGCTTTGCTGGCAGAAAAGCTTTGATTTTCCTTTTTCTTTCATCATTCTTTAATTATGCTAAGGTTTAAGGTTATTTTATTTTATTCACTTTGCTAATACAAGGAAAATAGTCTTAATTAAAGCTGGCCTCCACTCCAAATTATCCACCCACACTGGGCAGAATAAATTAAATAAATTAAATGTATTATATGTTGTTCCAAGTCTTCAACTATGCAGACATAACAGAAGAATAAAAGGGTCACCTATAAAGTCAGTTTCTGTATCTACTTGTCCATTTAATCTTTAATCTAACTATCAAAATGGTTTTAAAAATCATTTTTATATCCTAGGAAAAATTACACGTTTCTCAAATGCCTCTTATTTTCTATGTGTTCTTCTAATTACTTTGAAAATGTTAGCCTTGCATCCAAATGAAGTCCCAAGAAGGTGCTTTTGGTAAGACACCAAGGGTCACAGCTATTAAAAAAAAAAAAAAAAAAAACTTCCTTCACTGAACAGCAGAACAATGTCTTTGCTGTCTCAGTTTGGAATCATTCATTGCTCTGTTTTTCTGCCAAAGTTTCTCCAGCATTCTTGAATACCAAACTAATGCTGTTTTAGAACATGTTACCCTCCCCTCCTCCAAAATATAAAGAAATAATTGATTTTTTAAGCCACTTAAATCAAAAATTTTAATAAGAGTATCAAAGAATTCTCACCTAAATAACTCAGGTACCACAAAGAAGTAAAATACAATTTTATTAACTATTTATAGAAAGAACTTGAGAGAAAAAGCATAGGAAAAGTTCACTCAAATTTAATAATAGGGAACATGAAAGGTATTTTGGCATAGCAGACTCAGGGGAAGGCAAAGAGGACCAACCAGATTTGTAGTCTTAACTCTGGTGCATGGTAACAATGTGACCTTGGGCAAATCCTTTAACTTCCTTGTGTGCCAGGTAATTCTCTAAGACTATAAATTGCAGAGCAGGTACATTATGATCTGTACTGGTAAAGTGATCATTTGGATCAAAGATTTAGTGTAAAGAGGATCTCATAGGCCATCTAGTCTATCCATCTCACTTTACAGATGATGAAACTGGGACCCACAGAAGGTAAGGGACTTGCCCAAGGTAACACAGGTAATTATATCAGGATATATAACAAGTAAAAAATATCAGGAAATTATTTTAATCAAAGTCCTTTGATTTCAGAGCCAGAGGTTGTTCCCCTGTACCATAGAACTAGTTCAAAAATAATTAAGGAAACATAAATCTTTATTCCATTCAGCAAACATTTATTCACCATTTTTTGGATGCATAGATCTATGTAAGCTCTGGGAAATAGTATAAATTTAGATAAGACCACAGATCTATCCACAGGGAATTTCTTATCCAATAGGAAACCTTGAAAGCTATGGTGCACGATAATACAAATGAACTTTGTAACTAAGAGCTACTGTAGGTCTGAAGGAAAAGTTAAGAATAAGGAGACTACAAAAGACTTCATGATATTTCCCAGAAAAGGAAGTAGCATTTGTATTAAGTTAAAGAAGAGGTAAGAGAACCAACATTAAAGGAAAAGGAAGTATAATTCAGATTTTGTTCTTCATGACTTGTCACCACTTTTATGTAGGCCCCTACCCACCTTTAATTTTGTTTGGCTTGTGACTTCATGCTCCATTTTCTACCATATCTTGAATTCTACTTGTACCACAGGTGCTGGGCCAACTACCACTTCCAGAACCAGTTTCTCCAGCATGGTTGCTGCTCCTTCTTGGGGGCACTTAGTTTCCTAGGTGTATTGACACCATAGTATTAGAACTAGAACAAGATGGGAAACTCCCTCCTCCACCTTCTTTTTGGAAGTGTCACTAAAAATAAAACCTGGAACCTGGGGAATTCTGGGTAGGTTGTCTACCCATAGGCAGATACTTGATCTACCAAGTTTCTATGATAAATGTTCTCAGGGTAAAGTATATCCACATAGAATTGGATTGTGGTTTTCAATATCATATTTCCACAATTATTTAGTTGTGTTTAGTCATTTGCAACTTTTCATGACTCCATTTGAAGTTTTCTTGCCAAAGATACCAGAGTGGTCTATTTTTTCTTCTCCAGCTTATTTTACAGATAAGGAAACTAAGGTAAATGGCGACTTGTCCAGGATCACAGAGTTAGTAAGAATCTGAGACCAGATTTTAACTGGGGTCTTCCTGACTCCAGGCCCTGTATTTTCTCCACTGTGTCACCTATTTCCTACTACTTCTCACCTTTAACTTCCATCACACCCTAAGCTAACCACTAAAATACTGTACTCCTTTTTCCTTTAATCTTGGCTCCCTTACCTCTTCTTTATGGGGAACCTTCTAATACTATGGTGTCAATACACTTAGGAACTAATGAGTAACACCAAGTCAAATTAACATCTTTCTTCCCTTCTTTGACTCTAGCTCTATTCCTTCAGTGGGGAAACCATTTTTCCTTTTGGCAGTCAAACCTTCACTTCCTTCTTTTTCGGTCTTGTCTCAAAGCAGAAGGACTGTAGGGAAGAATAGCCTATTTTGTTTCCTTACTATTGGGTGAGTTATTCTCTGATTGCTTACTTTCAATTTCTGCTATTTTACTGTAGTTATAAAACTCCAAGGCCATCAGCTGGAGTTGTTTGCTTACAGAATATACAAACTAAAGAGGGGAAACAAAAATTCTGGAAGATAAAAGAGACATTTTCCTTCAGCAGAAGATGGGATTACAAAAAGGAGCTAATCAAAGAGTATAAAAGATGATGCCATTAATTACTGACACATTAAAGATAATTCAAATTCTATACCAATTTCCTTTGCAATCCAGGTAAGGGAAAAAGTGGAAATGAGCTGAGGAAAGCTAAGCTATTGATAAAACTATCATTTTAACCTTAAAATCATCTTAAAGTAGGCAGTGTGCTGCATTGCTGTTGAAAACATAGTGAAGAGTAAGGTAGAGCAATCTGTGATTGTATAGGCCTTACTTCACCTGCCTGCCAATGCTTGAGGCTAAAAGAAACTTGAACCCACTCAAATATTCCCCACCCTTAGCTATACCTATAGGTAGCTAAAGGTTAGAGAAATGAAGAGACAAACAAAACAGATGGCAAAGAAGAGACTGCCAAACAGGAAACAAATGGAAAGAAATAGACAAAAGTAAAAAAAAAAGGGGGGGGGGGTTAGCAAAAGGAAGGGGAAAAAAGAGATAGTTTTGATTGTCCACTGAACTGAAAATGAGATTACTCAAAAGGGAAGAGACAAAAGAAAGGTAGTAAGAAAGGGAGAGTTTAGTGAATTCTGAGGTATATAACTAAGTACTAGTTAACTCCCTCTGGCAGTTTCCTGAACTCTACAAAATGCTACCCTGGGTCAGTGATAGTTAACCTTTTAGAGGCCATATGCCATGTCCCGCCTCCCCCACCAAGTGCTGGGTACTCCCCACCCACTACCCCACAGAGGGAAGGGAGAAAGTACTCCCATTGGGTTGCTGGCCAGAGGGGTGGGTGATGTGAAAAAATGTCATCAGGCACAGCAGAGGAGGAGGAAAGCAACTCAGCCCAATCCTCTGCCTTTCTAATTGGGGGTAAGGGGGTTAATAGGTTCACCACCACTGCCCTAGGCCATGAAAATTCACTATATAATCCGGTGAAGTAAAACTTTCAACATCTTTCAAACTTGGAGGTTTCTGGAAATGGGTTTCTCAGAATGTTATGAGGATGAGAGGTAGCCAGCCTTGCTCTGGAATCTAATGTGCTAATGTGCATTGGGTTAGGAAGGGAAGTTCAGAGACATGATGGACACCAATTGGACCTTTTTAGAAATGTTGTCAAGGAGATTTTTGTTCAGGTACACATAAGATGGTCTCTGGGGACCCTGCCAACTTTGAGATTCTGTGATTCTGTTTCCCATTTTACAGATAAGGAAAGTAAGCTCAAAAAGATTAAGTGGTTTGCCCATGATTACTCAGCTCCCAGATGTCTGAGGCAGAAACTATGATTCTTGAGTCTAAGATTTTCCATTACTCCAGGCTAATCTGATTCCAAAGATTTTAAGCTAAAAATGGAATGAAGGAAAATGCCCCCAGAAAAATTATATACAGTGTAATTCAAAATATAATATAGAAAGCAGAACAGTGAAGGAGATATCCAGTGGTTCATAAGAGAAGGTAACTGCAAAAAGATTCTAGGTAAAATTGTCAGTGCTACCACAAACCAGAAACAAAACCCCAAAACCAAAACCATAACCCAATACCAAAAATTTAAGAACTAAAGAGTGTTTACTGATTCCCCCAACAAGGGAGCCTCACCAACATGGGCTGAGACTCCTGGAAGGAACAAAAGGACAAAGTGTATATAGATTTCAATTTAGGCAGGGTGTAGGGGTACCTTAGGATTGAATGTGGCCTGTTGCTAGGAAGCTAGTAACAGGAAAGCTCTTCTAACTAACTAACTAACTAAGGCTTCTAACCCCACCCTAACAATTAGCTGTCCTTGCTCTTTCAAGAAGGAGGGTTGGGGCAGCTAAGTGGCTCAGCGGATAGAGAGCAAGATCTAGAGATCCTAGGTTGAAATCTGGCCTCAAACACTTCCTATCTTTGTGGCCCCAGGCAAGACACTTAACCCTAATGGTCAGCCCTTACCACTCTTCCACCTAGGAACCCAATTCACAGTATTGATTCTAAGACAGAAGGTAAGGTTTAAAGGGGAAAAAAAGAAGAAAGATTACAAACACTGGGGAGTGGGGGGTTTGCAATAAAAGCAGAGTCAGAGGCTGAGACAGGAACTACAGACAAAATGGAACTGCTTGAGCTTTATCTGCTACCATAAGATCCAGGAACAATATTGTATTGATCTAGGTACAGGTCACTTCCTTAAAACAAAATCAATTTAAAAAAGGAAAAAAATTACACAATTAAAAATTATACACATAGTAATTATACAAAACAATCAATAGAATATAAACTATTTAAAGAAAAAAATTCCTTTTTTGTCTAATACTTGAATAGTTCCTTAAATTGAAAATTACATATGTGGTCATTTCAACATATTTTGAGAGAGGGGAGAAAATGGTAGGGTGACAAGGGAGGTTTGAGCTTTCTGCTGCTAAAGAAGAGGCTAACAAATGCCCTTAAGGAGAAATTTAAACCCAAGAAAAATAAGGAGATCCTAAGAGAACAACTAGCTGATCTGTTCAAATTAACTGGTACAAAACTACATTAGTAGTACAAGTTAATGACACAAACTATATACCAAGGCAGTAATCACCATGCAGATGTGATTACTAAAGAATAGGTAACCTTTAAGGAATCTCAGGGAAGGGAAATAGTACCATAGGGCTAGAGAAACACAGATGTAATACTGATTTTCAAGAAGCAGAAGGTAAAATCTTCATAAGGAACTGGACTTGACATCAATTCTTGGCAAAATTCCAAAAAGGAATTAAAATGTGAACATTTTAACATGGGAATTAATGATTATTAATAGACTCTAGTAGTAAATGGCATTAAAAACATGTTAATCAAAAATAACCTTATTTCTTTGATTATAAGGTTACGAGAATGGATGAACAAGGGAATGTCAGTTACAAAATGCAAAGGAGTATCAAAAAAACTCTCACTATATTTGTTATAAGATGAATTGATATGGACCAGATAAAATTAAAATGAATAACTAGATCCCAAAGAGAAGGGTTTAATGAATGAAAACAAAGGGAACCTAAAGGGAGACCTCTACTGGAACCCTTCAGAAATCAATCTGGTCTAGACTTGTT
This sequence comes from Gracilinanus agilis, assembly GCF_016433145.1. Lineage (NCBI taxonomy): Eukaryota > Metazoa > Chordata > Mammalia > Didelphimorphia > Didelphidae > Gracilinanus > Gracilinanus agilis. Next base: position 6,390 of record NW_025394132.1, read on the forward strand.
TTACCAAACATTTTTATCAATGATTTGAATAAAAACATAAAAGACATCCTCATCAAATTTGGTCTCAGTATTTGGAACGAGATATAGAGAAGGAAAGTGATTTGCCCAACATCCATGTTGCAAGTTAGTATCAGGACTCGGATTATAATGCAGATAGATATTCTTGCTCCCAGAAGACTCATGTAAGGGATGTTGTGAGGAAGATTAGGTAGTAATTAATTAAGAATTAAGGTTCATCTAGTAGGAAGGGCTGGAGCTAGAGAATTCCAAGATGGAATGAAGGAGCAGGAAGGAGTGGCTTGTACCCTGAGAGAGACTCCATTAGTGGCAGGCACAAACTGTTGTTAGCCCTGGGAGATCTCAGAGTAAAGGACACCCTGCTTCCTGATTTCCCTGGGATCCTGAGTGGTGGTGGCTTTCCAGCAAGAAGACAAGACCTACAGAGCAGCACCAAGAAAAGAGGAGAAGTATGGGATCTGGTGGACAGCATCTCAAGCACACTCTTTCTTCCTGGATATCTTGGACCACCTAAGCTTTTGGCATCCTGATCATCTGTGGATTACTGTGAGATCCCCAAAGCCACCCTCAGACCCATTTGCTGTGCTGGTCAAATCTGGCTGGTACACAGTGACTCCTGCACTGCTCCTTTAGCCCTGTCTGCTTAGATCACTAAGATTAGAATAGAGAAGTCCTCCCCTTGCTCTGTGGTTTTGCCCTTTAGGTTTTAAGTATAGAAATCCCTCTCCCACCTTTATTTTAGTTAAATATAATTAAAACCATTAAAACTTTTACCTTGCCTGTTGGTTTCAAAGTCTCTGGCCTAGGGAAAGCCGGGTGACAGTTGAGACCAACTGCCATTCCTGTGTTAACCCAGTGAACTCTGGTCTATCCTGGTCCAGTCTCTCCTACAACCCAGTGTGTGTACCCAGAACTACTTAGATTTATTGTAACATCCCTAGTGCCCTCCATTATCTATTTTTCACATGGATTAGGTATTAAACCATATAACCAACTCTATAATTTTGTGGAAAATAACAGTATTTTTTTAAAGATTTTAATGCATGGCACATAAAAGGCAAAAAGACTTTTAATTCAGTCATGTTTTTTAAACAAAGCCAGACAGGGATTTAACACCTTACGGTCTGTCTGGATCTCCAAAGCACTGTCCCTCGTCACTAAGCTCCGAATCTTCAATACCAACGTAAAGGCCGTCCTCCTATATGGATCAGAAAGCTGGAGAGTGACGAGCACTAACACCAATAAACTCCAAGTCTTTGTTAACAGATGTCTACGCTACATCTTGAACATCAGATGGCCTGAAAAGATCTCCAATGCTAGTCTCTGGGAAAGAACAATACAGTACCCCATTAGTCAGGACATAAAGAAACGTAAGTGGAGATGGATAGGACATACGCTACGAAAACTGGAAGACAACGTAGTCAGACAAGCCTTGTGCTGGAACCCTTCAGGGAGGAGGAAAGTCGGAAGACCAAAACAGACCTGGCGAAGATCTGCCGAAAATGAAACAAAAACAGTCGGAATGACATGGGCCCAGCTGGGGGAAGTTGCCCAGAACAGAGTCTGCTGGCCTGAGATGGTTGCGGCCCTATGCTCCTAGGGAGTCAACAGTAATAATAATAATAATAATGTTTTTTAAAAAACCAGTTTTGAAGATCATCATAAATTCTACTCAGAAGTCTTATTAAAATGCTGGAATTTCTTCAAAAACATGACTTTAGCCAGGGTGCTTAAAAGTAAAACATTGAAACGATGGTCCATAAACAGTCACATTTGACATTTATGATAGTGGTAACACAGACCTAATGAAACCTAATAACATAAGGTCTCTGATTAAAGTACATATATGATGATGGAGTATAGCATCAAATTATAATTTTCTGTAGAAATTTCTCAATAATATTAATAAAAAACAAAAAAATCTTAAAAAGAATCATTAACAAATAAAAAATTTAACATGCTGATCAAAGTCTTTTCCTCTTTTTTTTATAATAACAATGCCAGTTATTAAATGAGCAGCATATTCATTTCTTGGTCTAGATGAGGTAGGGGGATTTTGGTCTACAGAAAACACATATAACCATGAAATATGAAACCATACCAACCCAGAAACATAATTACATCATCAAATGCCCATGATTTCCATATAGATTCAAAAAGTCTCATGGTCACAGGAATTTCCCATTATTCCTTGCTGCCATCATTGCAATCAACTTTACCTTCGGATTTCTCTACTAACATTGCTGCTTATCTAGGTAGGATATAAGGTTATAAAATTGATATAAATAAGCAAAAATGAGAGGAAGAGATTTAACATTGCCATAAAGACCACCTGGCAAAGGAAGGAAACAGATGAAGAATTCTAAAAGCATCTACTAAAACTGAAATAGAGATATGATATCATAACTTTAAACATACATATATCTGCTGGTGCTCTTTCTCTGCCAAAAGCTGAGCAGATGATTTTTTTT
>NW_025394133.1:0-1933 GCF_016433145.1 Gracilinanus agilis
CTGCTGGTGCTCTTTCTCTGCCAAAAGCTGAGCAGATGATTTTTTTTTTAAACCCTTACCTTTCATCTTAGAATCAATACTGTGTATAAGTTCTAAGGCAGAAGAGCAATAAGGGCTAGGCAATGGGGGTAAAGTGACTTGCTCAGGGTCACACAGCTAGGCAGTGTCTGAGGCCAGATTTGAATCCAGGACCTCCCATCTCTGGGCCTGGCTCTCAATCCACTGAGCCACCCAGGTGCCCCCAGATGAAAGATTCTTAAATTGTTTTACATTTCCTTAAGAAGTACAAGAGGCAATGATGGAACCTAATTCAGACTAGTTGCCAAAGTTAAAACTATGGGATCTTTGGAAGGAAATGACTGGGCAAGTCTAACAATCACCCTAGATTTAGGGGGAATAGACTTTAAAAACTTCAGAGTAAAAAAGGTAAGATCCTGTAACTTGAAATTCTACATGAGAAATAGATCCACAGGGGATAGATTGCTCTCAATAACTCTCAATAACAATAAAGTCTGATCTAAATATAAATTATTCCAATGATAAAGAAAAGCAAGAGCTTTTTTTTTTTTAATTTTTTCCCATGGTTACCTGATTCTTGTTGTTTCCCTTCCCTTTTTTTCCTCCCCATTCCAGAGCTGATAAGCAATTTCACTGTGTTCTACACATATTATTACTCAAATCCCATGGCAAGTCACTAAACCCCTCTAGGTCTCAGGTTTTTCATCTGTTAAATAAAGGGTTTGAACAAAGTGAACTTTCTCAGCTAGCTCTACATCTGTGATCCTACACTCTAGTATTATTAGCCTCAGAAAGCAAGATCAATCTTTTTTTAATTTGTCTTTAGCTTTTAGAAAATAATTATGATGACAGTACTAATATTGTTGTCGTCCTTCCCAATTTGCATGTGAATTAGCTTTATGTGAGACAGAATTGTAGTCATTGGCCTCACTCTCTTCTAGAGTCATCAAAGTCCAGTGGCAAAACAAAAGTCAGGATGACCCAGGATGCAGTGGATGACCTTAATTTCTTCAATGTCTGACCAAGCTCTAGGTGCTCTACAGTACCTGTTTCAGCTACCTTCATAGCCCTTGCAATAAATTCTTCTCATATGTCCCTTCCACCAAAGGAAGTCTTCACATGTTTGGGTAGATATCCCCACAAGTCACCAACAGGTTTGATGCCAATCAGTTACCCACAACCTGCCAACATGATTTGCCAGGGTGGCGCCACTCAGCATGCTAAAATTTTTTTGGAGCTACATGGGAAAGCTGGGTGGCAGGTAGACACCAAAGGTGGATGAGCAGCCCTGAAAAAGGCTTAGCAAGCATTCATGCCAGAAGTACTAGGCCTCCCTGAACACCTCACTCTGGACTCTCCAATTTCTCTAATCAAACTACATACTAGCCTCATTCACTAGCAGCATATAAAACATCCCTTGATTAATGTGTTGGTAAGTTTTAGTAAACTTTTTTCACTCTGTTTATTCTTTGCTAAAAAGAGGGTTCATCCCCTAATCGATAAATGGGCAAGGGACATGAATAGGCAATTTTCAGATAAAGAAATCAAAACTATCGATAAGCACATGAGAAAGTGTTCCAAATCTCTAATAATTAGAGAAATGCAAATCAAAACAACTCTGAGGTATCACCTCACACTTAATGACAAGGGAGACTAATGAATGTTGTAGGAGATGTGGCAAAATTGGGACAATAATGCATTGCTGGTGGAGTTGTGAATTGATCCGGCCATTCTGGATGGCAATTTGGAACTATGCTCAAAGGGCTTTAAAAGCCTGCCTGGCCTTTGATCCAGCCATACTATTGCTGGGTTTGTACCCCAAAGAGATAATAAGGAAAAAGACTTGTACAAAAATATTTATAGCCACGCTCTTTGTGGTGGCAAAAAATTGGAAAATGAAAGAATGTCCTTCGAT
>NW_025394134.1:0-2695 GCF_016433145.1 Gracilinanus agilis
CCTCCTCCTCCTTCTCCTTCTCCTTCTCCTTCTCCTCTTCCTTCTCTCTTCCTTCCCCTCCTACTTCTCCTCTAAGAGACTGGAAGGCATGAGTTTCAAATCCTGCTTTAGATACTTATTTAGCTTATGATCTTGGAAAAGTCATTTACCTGTTCTCAGTCTCAGTTTTCTCATCTGTATTATTAATAGCTAGCCCTAATATAGTTGTTTAAGCTATCACCATTATTATTATTCAATAACTAGCACTTTTATTAATTTTAAGGTTTGCAAAGTACTTTAAAAATATAAAATCATGTGATCTAGGTGCTATTATTATCCTCATTTTTATAGATGAGGAAACTGAGACTGAGAGAGGGTAAATGACTTGTCCAGGGCCATTGTCTAGTATTTGAGATTGGATTTGAACTCAAGTCTGCCTGACTTCAAGTCTAGCTCTCTGACCTCAGAGCCCTTCAACCTCCTCTAAGGTAGGGCATCCTTAGTGATTCCCTAAGAAATGTAACTGCCCACTAAAAGTGAATTATGGACAACACTGGAACTAGACCTCTATCCCCACAACACTTATCTCTGTCTCTGTCTCTGTCTCTGTCTCTGTATCATCCAGCAGCCTGAATTTGGAGAAATATTCTTTACCACAAAAGATACACCTTCAGAATTCTTTTATTTCTATTCTTTGCTCTCTTATTGTTTTTATTTTTTGTTCTGAATTTGAAAAAGACCCGTAAAAATAAGCCCTTCCATATACAAAGGAATCTGTAAGAAACAGTGAGTCTTTCTTCTGTACAACTTGTTTTTAAATCCATAATAAATTCAACCTCACTTTCAAAGCTGTCCTACTTGTCTTTCTCTCGGTGAATAAAAACAAAAACAAAAACAAAACTTCAATGACTCCTTCTCTTCTTCTTTATTGTATCATTATCCCTATCCTCTTTCCTTCACCAATTCCTATCAAATTTTTATTTTTAAAAAGCATTCCTTTGTCACAAAAAAACAAAGTGAGGCAAAACAAATCTGCACATTGACCGTGACTGAGAAAGATGGTCTCATACTACACCTCAAGTCCATCACTTCTCTGTCAGGATATGGGACACATCCTTTATCATTGGCCCATTGGAACAAATCACAAGTTTCCCAAGTGCTTTAAAAAAAAACCTTACCTTCTGTCTTAGAATCAATGCTAAGTATAAGTTCTAAGGCAAAAGAGCAGTAAGGGTCAGGCAATTGGAGTTAAGTGACTTGCCCAGGGTCACACAGCTAGGAAGTGTCTAAAGCCAGATTCCAAGTGGATTTTTTAGGTGATTTGGCTTTTAGAAATGTGATTTATACTTATATTTTTCAGCAACGTGAGTAGTGGCAACTAGGAGAACCAAGAGAAGGAAACTCAAAAATGGCAAAGGAAATACAGGCTTCTTGATTGAGAATGGGGAGAGACGAGAGAAATGAGATGGAGAACTGAGTTGAGGAAAGGCAACAGGGGAAGGGTCTTAGAATAGGTTTTAAATGCTTAAAAGGAAAGAAAGTCTCCCTTTGAACTCCCAAGTCAGGGGTGAGGTTGTTGGAAGAGCTAAGGTCAGCAGCTCAAAGGAAAGCCCTCCATGGTTTGGCTTACCTTTGTAAGCCTTATCTCTGATCTGAACATGCCACGTAAAGGCACGTCTCCTTACCTTTGCCCACAACCTTGATTTCTCTAGAGTTCTCTCTTCACTCCCACACTCCCATCTCTGCTTCTCAAAATCCCACCCCCCATTCAGGCCCTCCTTCCATGCCATGCCTCGAGTCTCCTTTGAGCCTGCCCAGCCCTCAGTGACCTCTTGCTCCTCTGGGCTCCTGCAGCCTTTCTTGGCAGTGAGCACACATGAGATAGAGAAGGTTATTTGTGCTCGCTTTCTCCTCTTCCACAGCCTCAGAGGCAGCATTCGGCAGTGGAAAAGCACTGGCCTTGACCTACTACAAATTCATGGCATATGATCTTAGCTGGGACTTCCCAGGTACTTGACAGGCCTTCTTTCTAATCTTTCCTTATCGCTCCTGAGTTCATGGCCTGCAGGGGTTCTTCCAAATCTTTTCTTCTCACTTTTTACTCCCAACTACTGCTCCTCCTCCCTAACCCACTGCCACCTGCACAAATGATCTAATCTTCTCCTTCACTAACATTGAGGCAAGAAATAAGAAAAAGAAAGGAAGGAAAGGATAAAGGAAGGAAGGAAGAAAAAGAAAGAAAGAGAAAGGAAGGAAGGAAGAGGAAGAAAGAGGAAAAAAGAGGAAGGGAGGGAAGAAGGGAAAAAGGGAGGAAAGAAGGAAACATTAATAAAGCATCTTAAAATACATTAAAAAATCTGAAGGTAGCACAAGCAATATAGTTTTGTCATTACTGTGTTAAATTTAATCTACATTAAACTATGTAACAGTAATTTATGATTTCATGTAATGGATAGCATTTATATCAGGTTTATATAAGGTTTGCAAAGCTCTTTACGTACATAATCTCATTTTATCTGCAGAAAAAGCCTAGGAGTAGATGCTTTATTATCCCTATTTTATAGATGAGGAAACTGAGGCAAGTAGAGGTTATTGTGCCTATTTTTTAGTTTTTTTGCATACTAAAATGTTGAAGATTATTATGTTCATAATAAAAAATTTCAAAAAGAAGAAAGATTTAGGCTTCCTTTCTCCCTCCTCCCCTCCCTCCCTCCCT
>NW_025394135.1:0-12174 GCF_016433145.1 Gracilinanus agilis
CTTCTCTGTATTTCTCTTGTGTGTATATTCTGATCTATTTGTGTGGTCGACTGCAGGGACTAGTTCTCCTCTTTTTTTTTTTTTTTAACCCCTAGAATTTTCCCCAGTGCTTGGCATATAGTGACCAGCTGCTCAATGCTAGTTTATTTTAGAGGCAGCTGAGTGTCCCAAGGACTTGGATTCAGAGAGACCTGACTTCAAATCCTGACACACACTAGTTGTGTGACCCTGGAGAAGTCTCTTAGTCTTTTTCAGCTCTATTTGCTCATCTGTAAAATGGGCAGAATGCTAGCACCTACCTCACAGGGTGGTTGTGAGGATCAAATGTGTATTGCTTTGCATATCTTAGACAGCTGTGTAAGTACTAGCTACCAGGATTATCCCAACTGCTGATGGACAGAAATGCCCTTAGTTCTTTCCTGAGCCAGAAGAGCTCAGTAGGCGCAGATACCTCAAAAGTGTTTTCCTCCTTTCCCTCTGTGAATCATGTAACCTGCTTCCAGCTGGGTCCCCAAAGGTGGGGCAATGACTGACTTCTCTTGCACCTGGCCTTCCCTTAGCTATAGGATCATGCCTGCCCTGCTGTTACCCTGTGTGACCTTTCCTCTTCTAGTCCAGCTGGAATCCCAGGATGTGTTTGTCAAGACCTGGCAGTTCTCCAGGGCACAGAAGCCTGTGAGTGGGACAGCAGCAGAGCCTGAGGTCAGGGAAGATTCTGTCCCAGGCAGGATGGCCTCCAGCTTGATGACTACCTGGGGAGGACTGTTCCTGGTCTCATGATGGAGTGACCCACACCAGGGTTTTCAGTCTTGTTTGTTGCCTCCTTTGCCTCTTCCCTTCCATTGCAGGTCTGCCAGGAAGTTGTCTTGTCACTTTTCTCTCCTTCCTCCATATATGGTTTTCCCTTTACCTTTTATCTTCCTTACCTCCTTCTCTTCACATTTAATTCAACAAGCCTTTATGAAGTGCCTTTTCTGTGCCCAGTGCTGGTGGTACAATTTAAAAAAGCCTTCTCTTTTCCAGTAATCTAGGAGATAGTCTTTTTGGGGTTTTTTTGTATTCACTCATTCTTTATGTGGTTGGAAAACCTGTAGATATAAACTGAACAGGACTTTTTAAGCAGAATCTATGGACAGACTTGACTCATCTTACAAAGGTAGAGGTGCCAACCTACAAATGTCTTTCCTAAGGTAAAATAGTTCAGTAACTTTTTTACAGGTGAGATTTGAATTGATATCCTCCACAATAGGTCTCTTTTTTTTGGGACTCTCAGACTCTACCTGTGACAAATTACCTCTTCTATCACTGGAACTTTCAGAAACTTCTTGTCTCTTGGGATAAGTGACTGAGACAACTTTAGCTCATCCCCTCTCTGCTGGACATATTCCCTACAACATCCAGTGAAAAATATGGGTGGCAGTAGCCCATTTCTCTTCCACTCTAATTTCTTCCACACTCTAGTCAAATAGGGTATAGAGGTATAGCTATGTCTATGTCTATATAATGAAAGAATTTAAAATATATAATGAAAAAAAAATTCAATTTTGAGGAGAGGGACCACTAATGTTTCCTAAACCCTTCTCTTTTCTTGCCTTCCTTCCTTTATTTTCCCTTCCTAATGCCCATCAAGTTCATCAGTTGGTCAAAGTAGAGTCTTTTCTCCCTCTCCTTAGACATTATTTTTAGAGATTATATAATCTTGATATTCCTTCCACTTTGAATATTGTATCTTCAGAGATAGTACAGGGGATATTCAGAGCATTGGCAGATATTTTCACTTTGTTTCCAAAAATTTAGGGACCTGCTTCTAACCTTAGATGCAGAAGGGCTTGAATTGTAAATGATTACTTTCTATAGATTGTTTTTCTTTTTTTAATTACCTGAGGAATATATGGAGCTTTTTACTATTTCTTTATATCTTCAGCGTATTATACTTAGTTTGAAAAAGAGAAGGCTTAATAACTGCTTGTTGATTAATTAAAGATACCTCTAATTGTCTGCTGAGCCAAAGGAGCTCTGTAGACTCAGATGGAAATTAATGTGCTATTTTCCTTCCCCACTGTGAATCATGTAAAGTGGTTCCAGCTGGGTCCCCAGTGCTAGGTGGGTAGAGGAACAATTGTTCTGTCTCTCACCTGGCCTCCATGCAGCCATGAGGATGTGGCTGTCCTTGTGTGTGTGTGTGTGAGAGTGTGTGTGCGCGCACGCGTGCGCCTGTGGGTGGGTGTGTATGTATATAGTCTTAGGTAAATGAGTGTACCCTGATGCATGTATAGAGAATGGTATTCCCAAATGTCTTGAGGTTACCTGAGGTCTTTGACTATGGCAGCTGCATCTTCCCCTAAGCAACAGTGTTGCATGGTAAAGAAAGCTTCATTGGAGAATCTGGCTCCTGACAACATGTCTTGAGGCTTGGCCAGGGCCCAATCAAGATGCCATGTAAAATGCCTGATGGGTTGTCTTGTGCAAACCCTTTCTCCTCCCAAGAGGCTTCCTCCTGGCCTCCCATTGTATTGTGGCTCTAGTTCTGTTAATTTCATGAGTGTGTGCTGTGATTCTTGTGAGTGTAAACTTTTCTGCACTGCAATAAAGGACCTGTTCTTACCCAGTTCTTGTATCTGTGGTCTTTGCCTCCCCCTTTCTGGGGAAGCCCTCAGAGAGGGAGGAAATGTGCACTGACACAGCACCTCCTCTTTGCCCGGCCCTTTATACTGATCATCCTCTTGGGACACATGAGGAGAAAGAGGTACACGCAGGGGCTGTACTAGCCCAGGGAGGCCAAGTCTCGGTGGCCTGAGCCTTCCCTTCTCTGACCCCGGGCAGGCCTCTCCCTCTCCAGCCTCCTAGAAGAATGCGGTTCTCTTAGCCTGAGAGTGGGGAAAGGGCGGGCTGAGAGACTCAGTTGCTAGCAGAACTACAGTCTTACCTGGGTTTCCAGCCTGGCATGCCCGGTGATCACTCCTCCCTAAGAAGATCACTCCTCCCTAAGAAGCTCGTAGGGGCTTTTTTTTTTTTTTTTTAATTGAACATTTATTAAGCACCCACGGAGTGCTGAACATCGTACAAAATATAAAAAAGGTTCTGTCCATGCTCTTTTGGAGCAAAACTGTCTCATCCTTTGCATCCATTTTGCATGGTATAATGACACTGTTGATACACTATCATAAAGTGACCAATTCCTCAGTATTCTATTTGCATAAAAAAATTTTGAGATCCACAGCAGAAATAATTCCTTAATTCTGAAGAATAATTCAGGAAGTTAACCGGTGAAGTTTACTTGCCCAAAGTTCCACTTTAACGTCCTCTACCTCGGAAACCTCCACCCTCTCGTCCTCCTCGGAAGCCTCCACCACCTCTGCCTCCTCCACTTCTACCTCCTCTTCCTCCTCTACCACCACCTTTTGGAGGTGGTTTTTCACCTGGTGGGCGGAGGCAAGAACCTATGCAGGGGCAGCAGTTTATATAAGTCAATATAAAACTTCTGTAATTTTTTTTTATTATTTTTTAATTTTAAACCCTTAACTTCCATGTATTGACTTATAGGTGGAAGAGTGGTAAGGGTAGGCAATGGGGGTCAAGTGACTTGCCCAGGGTCACACAGCTGGGAAGTGTCTGAGGCCGGATTTGAACCTAGGACCTCCTGTCTCTAGGCCTGGCTCTCAATCCACTGAGCTACCCAGCTGCCCCCTTCTGTAATTTTTTAAAAGAGGAGGCCTTCATGTTTTCTGACAGCTTAACTGAAAAATAAAAATCTCCAAGTTGCCCAAATATCTCGTCCACTTTACCAATCTGTTCTTTGTTTTCTAAATAAACTGGAGCATTGAAATACGGCTCTCTAATTTTCATGTGTTATGCATTTGCAAACAATGTCATCTTAACAAGGATGCAAGAATTCTCCTAACACTCCCCTCGGTCCCCCACATGCGTCCGGAATCCCCGGCTCCTGGCGCGCCCTCACGCTTCACCCACCAGCGCCTCGTGTTCGCGCCTGCGGACATACACCTTCGAGCTGCGCCTGCGCAGAGACTCGGGCTACTCGCTCCTCTGGTAGCGGCTTTTTGATGGCGGTGCCGGTGCCAGGGCCTCTGCGGGTAAGGCCCTGGATCGGGGCTCCGTGTCCATGGCGACGGCGCTCGGGGAGAGTAGGAGGACAGATACAGTTTTCATGTATGTTGGCGGATTTCTCTATGGGGGTGAGAACGGCGGCTGATGAGACTCAAGCGGCATAGCTGTCAGGAAGGCCCAGAGCACGAAGCCAGAGCGGCCCCTTTAAGGGGTCACGTGGTTCACTGCGTCTGGAGCAGGCAGGGAGGAGCCCGGAGGCCCTTGCAGGTGTTGCTGCTGTGGACTGCGGTTCTAAGCTCCGCGTGTCTGGAATGTACCCGGGGTGGTGACGGGCAGTTGGGCGGAGGGGACCACAACGCTGTTCTTCGGTAAGGAATGATGTTCTTTGGGAAGACTGGGCCGGGCTTGAGCGAGCAAGGCATGGCTGCGTCTTAGCCTTGGCCTTTGGAGGCCTGAGCCTGCCCCCAAACTGCTGAGATGCCGCGTCTGCTGCGATCGGTGGGGGGTGCGGAGCTCGAGAGCGAGCGTCGGCACGAGGACCAGGTCCTGGGTGGGGGACCCCGAGTTCTTTGCCTCGGGTTAGGCCCCAGGAGAGCTCTTCCTTTTGGCTGGAGGCCGCGGCAACCCATTAGCCTCGCTGCTCCTAGGGTCTGGGCTCCTGTGGCCCAAGGCCAAAAAGCCCTCCGTTGCTTCCACCCCGGGCAGTCGAGTGGGGCTGGGAATGTTCTACGGGGAGTTGCCGTCAGTTTCTGCCGAAAGTGACCTCCTGGGAGCCGGGCTGGCCTCTTCTGACTTTTTTCCTTTTAAACGGTACCCGAGGTGATGGGTGACATCGGAGATGTGGTCACTGGGCCTCTAGTCCTATATGGCCCAAAGAGGCCCGGAGCCCAGGCTTGTTCTGAATTGGAGCCGAGTCACCCGCAGGAAGGAAGTGAGGAGGCAATTCGATTTACTGACAATGAGTGTGAGAATGGGAAGGGCCGCTGGGCCCCTCTGTGTTCCTCATCGTTGGTGCTCCTTTAAATGCCCAACTTATTTGTGTTTTGTGTTTCTGCCTCTTAGATTCCTGCCATTGGGGCCTATGACAGGTGACATCTTAGTGCAACTGATAGATAGAAGGAAGAAGTGGCAGAATTATCCGACCTCTCAAATTCCTTTTTCCTTTCGAAGAAATTAGCTAGCCAAACAGAAGGAATGCAGTTTGGAGCTGTCTGCAAACAGCATGCCAAATTAAAAAGCGACATAGAAATCCCAGTTTATTCTGTGGGCAGTTTAATCGGCTCCCCCTCCTTTCGATGTCTGTCCAGGATTGCCATATATGATTCTTATTAGGTTGTTTGAGGATTTAACGTTTTTTAATGAGCTGGGAAATGTAGGCATCCATATTTTCTTACAGCCTAATACAAGACCATACTGTATTTAAAACACATCATTCTTTGGTCTTTTGCTCTTCTCTTTATCCCTGTAAAGCCATGCAGGTGATGTACAGGATACTGAATTTGGAATCAGAGGACCCATTCTCTGACTTAATTCATGGGAGGCCTTCATCTAATGTCGCTTCCCCCATTTAGCCTTGCTTTTATTAACTGTAAAACCAGTGGGGCTGCTTTATTACAGAGTGCAAGTAAATGCAGAAGAACATGCTCTGTTTTCAGACAGTAAGAGAAGTGCATATTAAAAAAAAGACTAATGTTTCAGCTCATTTTGTCCTGCAGAGAAACAGAATGGCCAAAAGAAGCACCTGTCAGTGCTAGAGGACATATAGGAAGACTGGGTCACATCCAACATCCACTGAAACTGTCCGTTCTCAATCTGGATAGTTTTGGAACCAGTGGAGAATTAGGCAAGCCCAGAACTCACCTGCTTGTCCTCTTTGCCCACTGTTCCAAATACTGCTGCTTCCCTATTCCTCAAGGAGGTAAATATAGAAAACAGAGAACTTAACTAAGGTAAAGCAGCATGTTAACAGCTCTTATTTAGGTAAGCAAGAAATGACACTTTTTTATTAAAGATTCCATTTTAATTTTCATTTCAGAATTTTCTCCCTCTTATCTTCCTTTCACATGATGAAAAGGCAAGAAAAATAGCCTATTATAAATATGTACTGTCATGCTAAACAATTACACCTCAGTAGCCATGTCCAAAAAGAAAACATGCATCATTCTGTACTCTGAATCCATCCAGGATTAGATAGCTTATTTCATCGTGTGTATTTTATAATTATGGATCAATGTGTTCATTAAAGATACTAAATCTTTGAAAGTTCATTATTTGTACTTTTTTTTTTATAACCCTTATCTTCCATCTTGGAGTCAATACTGTGGATTCGTTTCCAAGGCAGAAAAGTGGTAAGGACAAAGCAATGGAGGTTAAGTGACTTGCCCAGGGTCACACAGCTGGGAAGTGTCTGCATCCAGATTTGAATTGGACCTCCTGTCTCTAGGCCTGGCTCTCCATCCACTGAGCTACCCAGCTGCCCCCTGTACATTTTTTTAATAAATGGCTTTCTGGGTTCTCCTTCATTTATCAATTCATACAAGTCTTCCAAGGTTTTCTCTGAAAGCATCCTCTTCATCATTTCTTTCAGCATATTTATGATGGAATTATGATTCATTCATAATTTTTTCAGCCATTCTCTAGTTGATAGGAATCCCCCCAGTGTCCAATTCTTAGCCACCATGAAAAGAACTGCTATAAATATTTTTGTAACATAAGGATCTTTTTCCTTGGTCTTGGACCTTTTGGGAGTGTAGACCTCAGAGGACCATTGCTACCTACAATTTCTGTGTTATTTGTCTATATTTCCAAACTGTTTTCCAGAATGGTTGGCCTAATTTACAAATCCAGTAATAGTGATAATGTACCTGTTTTCCTACAGCCTCCATCACTTGTCACTTTTCCTTTCTGTCATCTTGGCTAATCTAAAGGGTTCAAGGTGGTACTTCAGAGCCTCTTTCATTTGCATTTCTCTTAAATATTAGTGATTTAGAGCATTCTTTCCAGTGAGATAATGATGGGTTGGATTATTTCCTCCAAAAGCTACATATTCTTATACATTGATGCTTTCTCAGTGAGAAGATGGCTTCTATTAGAAATCTGACTCATTTCCCTATATATCTTAGAAATGACACCTTTATCAGCAAAACTTATTGCAGAATGAATTTTTCTTAATTTTCTGTTTTTCCAAAAGAATAAGTCCTGAATATACCATCTGTGTATGAGCAAAACTAATCTTCAAGTTGTACTTTATTTAAAACAATGCTGTTGGGGATTAGAAATGCAGTGTTAGAAGCTTCAGGTGACTGAGGAAGTCAAGCTTTTAGCTCTCAATGCCCCAATACCCTGCCCTTCCCACAACAATCTTGCCTGCCCACATGTCCCTCTTTCCTAATGAATGAGCCTTGTATCCTCCCCATTGATCCTGCCTATACTTGATTTCAACCTTCCAGGCTGCAGCTAAGATTAGAAGAAACTCCATCTCTGTGACAACTTACAGCACTGAAGTAGGGGAGGCTCTGCTGGTGTACCACACTCTTGGCAAGCCTTTTCTTTTTAATTAACTAGTTTGTTATATTAAATACCCAGTTAATTCCCTTACGCCTTCTCCTCTCATTAGAGAAAGTATCATTTGACAAAAAAATGTGGATATATAAAACTGTCTTATTTATCAGTTCTTTCTCTGGAGATGGAAATAAATACACAAGTCATTCTTCAAACAATATTTATGTTGTATGTAACATTCTTTTGGTTCTGCTTGTTTCATTCTTCATAATTTCATGTAGGTCTTTTCCAGGTTTTTCCAAAATTAATCTGTGTATTATTTCTTATGACAAACTAGTATTCTATTCCATCATAATCATGCCACAGTTTTTTGGTTTTTAAGACCTTCGTCATCCTGATCTTACTTTCTCAAATGCTTTTTAATTTATGAATATCCTCACTAAAATGTGATAACAAAAACAACATAATTCTCTAAACATGTTCTGATAAAGAATAGTAAAACTATCATCTCTCTAATCTTGGACACTAAACTGCTTTTTAAAAAATTATTTTGGGGGCACCTGGGTGGCTCAGTGGATTGAGAGCCAGGCCTAGAGATGGGAGGTCCTAGGTTCAAATCTGGCCTCAGACACTACCTAGCTGTGTGACCCTGGGCAAGTCACTTAACCCCCATTGCCTAGCCCTTATCACTCTTCTGCCTTGGAGGCAATACACAGTATTGACTCCAAAATGGAAGATAACAGCTTAAAAATATTTTTTTTTTACTTTTTCCAGATGACATGTCAGTATAATTTTAATACTGTTTTTTTTAACATTTTTTAATTCATGTTCTTCCCCTCTCGTTTCTCCCCATGAAGTCAAGTAATATAATATAGGTTGTATTTGTTATAATACAGTACATATTTTTGTGTTTGTCATGTTGTGAAACAAGACACATATTGCTTACATTGGAGAAAAATTCATGGAAGAAATAAAATGAAGAATGATATACTTCAATCCGCATTCAGATTCCATCTTTTCCTTCTATGGTGGTGGATAGCCTTTTTCCATTTGAGTCCCTTGAAATTGTCCTAAATCCTTGCTTTGCTAATAGTTGAAATTCACTGAGTCTCAGTTGATGTTGTTACTATGTACAATATTCTCCTGGTTCTTCTCATTTAACTTTGTATCATTTCATTTAAGTCTTTCTAGGTTTTTTCGTGATCATCTTATTTGTCATTCCTTATAGCACAATATCGTTCCATTGCAATCACATACCACAACTTGTTCAGCCATTCCTCAATTGACAGGTATTTCTTCAGTTTCCATTTCTATGCTACCACAAAAAGAGTGGCTCTAAATATTTTTGTACAAGTAGGTCCCTTTCCCCTATCTTTAATCTTTTTGGGATACAAATGTTGTTCTGCAATTGTTGGGTCAAAGGGTATGCACAGTTTCATGGACCTTTGGGCATGGTTCCACATTGTTCTCCAGAATGGTTGTATCAGATCACCCCTCCACCAACAGTATATTAATATCCTAATTTTTCTACATCCCCTCCAACATTTATCTTCCCTTTTTCTTATGTTAGCCAGTCTGACAGGTACGAGATGATACCCCAGAGTTCTTTTTAATTTGCATTTCTCTAATTAATACTAATTTGGTGCATTTTTTCATATGACTAAAGATTTAATTTCGTGATGTCAGAATTGCCGGCCCATAGTCTTTCTCCATTTGTCAGTGCTTTATATTCTCATGCAGTTGACTCAGTTCTCTATATATTTGAGAAATGAGATCTTTGTCAGAGACACATGCTATATAAAAATTTTCCCCAGTTCTTTGCCTTTTGATTTGCTTTCTACAAAGACTTAAATTTAATGTAATCAAAAGATATATATTTGACATCTTATAATGTTCTTTATGTGTTGTTTGGACATAAATTCTTCGCTTATCCATAAGTCTGACAATAAAACTATTTTCTGCTTCTTGATAAGCCCTAAAGAAGAACTCTCTGTGAATGGGAGCTCTTTATTCTCAGGAAAGTGATTAAAAGGAAGCCATGAAGGAAAACCTGACTGCAGCTTCCTGAGAATGGTGCAAGCCTGGCAGTGCAGAGGCCTCTGCCAAGGGGTCTGGAATACAAATTGCCATGACTCTGGGGCTTCCTATGCCACATGACATTTGATCCCTCACAGTATCCATGGGAAGAAGGGCATTGTGCAGGTGAACATGGTGAGACTCCAGCCCAGCTCTAGCTTGGGGAGGGAGGCAGGTCCCTCAGGCAGCTCTTTCCTCTTGCCCCAGCCATTGTTCATTAGCTTCATAGTTACACTTACTTATGGCTGGGGAGTGGGTTGCATTTTAATTAGAGAAGCTGCTCTCACTACTAGGAGCAAGAGGATACAGGATCTGGCAAACTACCTAAACATTTGGGCATTATCTTCTGTGGTGTCAGAAAAGCAAACTGAGCTGTAAGTCTTAGCACTGGTAAAGCCTAAGGATGACCTTGTGTGAAGTCTTTCCTGCCTTAATATTGCCATTTCTTTACAGGAACTCCATTGACTGGCCAGCATCCTGGGAAGGCCACCTTTGGAAGACTGACAGTTGGTGCTGTTCCCCAGGCCTGGGGACACCTGGAGAACCTTTGGAAAGGCCACATCTATAGGTCAGGTTTGAGAAGATCCCCCAGACTGAGCTGCCCTTCCTGCAGGACAAGCTGAGGCTTGATTGCTTTATCCTGCCTATGGCTGGCTCTTTGTCAACAAGAGAGTCAGGGAGCCCCCCAAAGTGGAGGATGGCCCAAGGCTCCTTGGTGGTGCCTGCTGTGCACTGGTCTGCAGCTGCCACCCTGACTTCTTAGGTGACCCAGAAGTTGGAAGCCAGCCCTCACCATGTGGAACAGACCACCCACTCTGCCCAGCTGCTGAGGGGAGGGAGCCAGCCCATCCTGAAGGCAGTCTCCCCACCTTCTCAGCCCCCCAAACAATGACACAGACACATCCCAGGTCAGGGGGATACCCAGGCTCCCATCAGAAAAAAATAGCCTCTACAGTTGCTCATTTCTGTGTCACCTCCATGGTGGAATGTGGAGGGTGGGGAGGAGAAGGGGGGTCTCTTGTTGTCTAGAGAGCTGGAGGGACAGCTATTGGGGAGGGCCTGCCAACCTGGTCCTCAGCACTGCCACAAGTGACATGGAGCCAGGCATATCCTGTTCAAGCCAGACCCTCTCTGTGCCCTGCAGCAAGCAGAGAAGAGGCCTGTGGAGCTCCTGTGCCCCATCTGACTGGCTCCAACTGGAATGACTGCATGGCCCAGCCTGTGCTGACCTAGAGCCCTCTCCTTAACCCCTGCCTGAAATTCTGTCTGGTCATTGCCTTGTACCCAGGACTCCTGATGCACACAGACCACTCTGTGTAAGAGCTAGGAACACAGCAAAGGGCACCCCCTGAAGCATCCAGCTCTCCCACCCCCCTTTGCTATGTTACTTCCCAGATTTCCAGGCAAAGGCCTTCATTTTGAAATGAGGGGTAGCTTGGGTGGTGGCTCAGTGTATAGAGAAGTGAGGCCTAGAATCAGGAGGCCCTGGGTTCAAATCTGGCCTCAGATACTTCCTCTCTGTGTGACCCTGGGCAAGTCACTTAACCCCCATTGCCTAGCCCAGTAATGGCAAACCTATGGCACAGATACAAAAGCCCCAACCCCAGAGTTTGTTATTAGAAAGGCAGAAGGATTCCCCTCCCCCCTCTGCCATGCCTGACAACATTTTTTCATATCTCCCACCCTTCTGCCCAAGAGCCCAGTGGGAGTGCTTTCTCCCTCTCCTGTGTGGAGTAAAGGGGAGGGTGGCATACCCTGCCAGTGTTGGGAAGGGACCTGGGCCTGGCACTCCATCTCTAAAAGGTTCACCGTCTCTGGCCTAGACCTTCCTGCTCTTCTGCCTTGGAACCAATACCCAGTATTGATTCTAAGAAGAATGTCCTTCATCCTTCCTGAGTCTAAGATCCTTGGATGCTGCCCTTCCTATTTGTGTGTATTATGGATGTGGCAGTGGGTGGGCAAGTTTTGTCTCTCTGCAGCCAGGGACCCACCTAAGGGAGCTGGGAGGACCTGCTTCTGGACAAACTGATCTCATCCATGAGGGAGTGACACTGTATATACAAGTACCTTCTCTGTATTTCTCTTGTGTGTATATTCTGATCTATTTGTGTGGTCGACTGCAGGGACTAGTTCTCCTCTTTTTTTTTTTTTTTAACCCCTAGAATTTTCCCCAGTGCTTGGCATATAGTGACCAGCTGCTCAATGCTAGTTTATTTTAGAGGCAGCTGAGTGTCCCAAGGACTTGGATTCAGAGAGACCTGACTTCAAATCCTGACACACACTAGTTGTGTGACCCTGGAGAAGTCTCTTAGTCTTTTTCAGCTCTATTTGCTCATCTGTAAAATGGGCAGAATGCTAGCACCTACCTCACAGGGTGGTTGTGAGGATCAAATGTGTATTGCTTTGCATATCTTAGACAGCTGTGTAAGTACTAGCTACCAGGATTATCCCAACTGCTGATGGACAGAAATGCCCTTAGTTCTTTCCTGAGCCAGAAGAGCTCAGTAGGCGCAGATACCTCAAAAGTGTTTT
>NW_025394136.1:0-6031 GCF_016433145.1 Gracilinanus agilis
TCAATTCCCTTATCCCAAACACCTTTCCTCAAATTACCCTCATAACATTCTGGCGAGCCAAGTCATACGAAACCTATCTTCTGAAGAATAGAAAAAGAAAATGAATTGCACAAGATTGATTTTCATATTAAGCAGTCTATCGCTGCTTATATGGTCTTTTATGCAGGGAATGTGTGCATTTTGGCTAGTAAAAGTACCAAACATGATACAGCAATTAATAGAAATCTACGACTATTATAAATGGTTTGCATTCACTTTAGCTGAATGCATATGCTTCATTCCAACAGCAATAGCAATTGTTCTGGCTCTATGGCATTTTTTGGCAATTTTAAAAGCGGTCCTGACTCATCTGTTTAACTATTATAAGGCCTCTGATTCAAAACAAGGAAATGATAACAAGGAACTAGTTGAGAACATAAAACTACTGTTCCAAGTGTTGAGGCAATTACGTGAAGGGAATGAACTCGATAAACATACCATCTTACAACTTGAAATCGTAGAATCAAAATTTTTTGGGAAAAAGGAAACAGAGAAAGATCAACCAATACAGAATGCAGTGGTCTCTGTCCTACCAATAGTAGACAGGACTATTGTCCAACCTGGAGAGGGGGTGGTGCATGTCAAAACATACAAGGCATTCACTCCTAGTGATATGGAGGTTTTAAAACGCCGTTTTCCCAGATTCTACGAAAAGCCTTACAAAAGTTTAAAAGAATTGAAGCGGGTGTTCACACTTTTTAACCCTAGTTTCGACGATGTCGAATTTCTTTTGGGGGAATTTTACACTCCCTTAGAAAAGGAAAAATTCCTGACCGAAACTAGAACAAACCCCAATTTAGAATCATGGCCATTAGTACATCAAGATCTAGATTTCACTCAACACGCCAACATGAGGTACTTGTTAAGATGCAGGGCTGATCTTATCGAAGCAATGAGAAATTTTGCAAAAAGGCCAAATGCATGGCAAAAATTTGAGAAACTGCGGCAAGGGGAAGAAGAGCACCCAAGCAGTTTTCTAGACAGAGTTATTGAAGCTGCTGAAACGATATTAGGACTTAGAGATACTCATTCCCAGGATACGATCGATCATATAAGGAGACAATTTGTAAAGGGAACCTCAATCCCGATACAAAATTACTTCAGGCAAAGTTGTCCACAGTGGGAATCATTACCACTGGAGGATATTAGGAATCATGCAGCATATATACATGATTCCAAACAGAAAGAAGTGAGAATGGTTAGGCAATCTGACAATGAGAAAGATGAAATCATAGCAGACTTGAAGAGGCAATTAAAACAGTCGAGACGGGAGAAAGAAATCGAAGAAGTGAAGAATTTTGCTCTTCAAACGAGTAGAAACCAGTTTAGACAACCTGCCAACAGCACCCCAAAATCAAAATCAGCACCCCGATGCTACTTGTGTGGGAAGATTGGGCATATGATTCGTTTTTGTAGATATAAGCAACAAATTGATTTTTCAAAACCCAATAATCAAAGAGATAATAGAAAAACATTTTATAATTCAAAGTGGGCTAGAAATAATGAATCAAATACATATAATCAAGAAAAACATACGGATATTTGCTGCAATCACACGTGCAAAAAGTACAGTCAAACACCTTTGTTAGATGAAATGGAGAAATATATACAAATGGGCACGAAACCAAAAAAATCATTATGAATCGAGATTTCTAATTTAAAACCTATTAATCAGTGTAATTTGGATGTGGCAGAGTCTAAGAGAATGGAGGGAAGCAAAATGAGAAATCGAGGCAAAATAGAAAAGGTGTCTAAAGTAATCTACACAGAGGATACACATAGGTCTGTGGTAGATAATGAGCAATGGGAAGACATAGTGCAAATGCGCAAAGAAATCTTTGGCATTAAGGATGATGATTATATAAGGGATCAACTTTCTCATTCCATATCACACACATTGGGTGGGAAGCATGAATCAAACCATTGCAAAGAATCACATCAAGAAAATTTGCAAACGAGTTTAGAATTAGATGCAACAGTTCTTTCCCATGCAATTGCTTTAGACACAATGTCACAGTTAGAGGTTAAAGAGCAAAAAAGTCCAGAAGTTGGCAAGAACTTGATTTTAAAGAAACAACCCACTGATTTAAAAGATGATAGCAGCTGTATAGGAAAGTCAAAATCCACCTTTCTCAACCCCTTAGCTACAGAATTTCATCCTAAACTTTGGGGAAGAGATAGGGAACAGTTGCCTTCTTCTACAATCAGTGTGGCTGAACATAACATCGAGACTGTTACTGTGATTGATAAAAATCATCTAATGTCAGTCACAAAAACAATAGGGCAAAATAGGGAACTACAGTCAACTTATGAATCAGTAATTGAACCTAAAGTGTTGAAGGGAACACAATCTAACTATCATACAATCCCGGAGACTACTGAAGGAGAGATTGCTGATTTGAGACTTGATAATTCTTTAAAGAGCAGAGTGGAAGATAGAACAAATCAAACTTCCATTTCTGAAGCCCTTAATGAAAGCCAACATGGAATTTGCAATAGTAACAATGACTTACAAGCTCTCAATGAGAGAATACTCTTTAAGCCTGCTTTCTGTAATCCTGATTCTAAACTGAACTTGCCTAATGGTGCTATAGGAAGTTTGGGTTTAGAAACAAAAGACCATACGCAACAAAGAATCAATGACAAGTGTACACAAAATACTGAGGATTCTTTATTACCCTTAGTGCCAGTAAAGTCCAATGATAGTGGAGAACCCTTAGTTACTTTAGAAATCAGGGGAGTGCAATATCAGGGATTACTGGACACGGGGGCAACTTGTTCCGTACTAAGAGAACCACCTGAAGGATGTCAATTTCAAGGCAGTTTAAGAGTAAGAGGAGCTTCTGGGGTAGCGCAACAAGTCCCAAAGCTAAAAGTTAAAATGTTAAAATTTGGACCTCTGACTCTTGAACACACCTTCCTATTGATGCCATCATGTCCTTCAAACCTCGTACGAAAAGATCTTCTATGCAAATTGGCTGCAACCATCCAATGTCAACCGGATGGGCAAATTTATTTACACATACCTAAGAGATCTCTGAAACACCATCCTATTTTATTTTTAGACACATGTAATGAGGAACCATCATACCAATCAACTGATAACATCTATGAGGTTCCAGATGATATTCCAGATTATGTGTGGGCTAAAAATTCAAATGAGGTGGGCAGGATATTGTCAGCGGAACCAGTAAAGATAGAGGTGAAAGAAGGCTTACCTCCAAGAATTCCTCAGTTCAGACTTAGTCAAGAAGCGATAGAAGGAGTGAAACCCATCATAGAGAGTTTATTGGAGCAGGGCATATTAAAATATGGATTTTCGCAATACAATACACCAATCATGCCAATAAAGAAAGCAAAATTATCTCCTGATGGAAAGACTCAATGGCGTTTAGTTCAAGATCTAAGAGCAATAAATGACCATATGCAAAAGACCTATGCTATGGTACCAAGTCCATCGCAAATCATTGCAGCAATTCCACCTGAAGCTGCTTGGTTTACTGTTCTGGACCTGAGCTCTGCGTACTTCTCTGTTCCCCTGCACAGAGACAGCCAGAAGCTGTTCACTTTCTCCTGGGAGGGTAAATCTGTCTTCTGGACGCGTTTGCCCCAGGGATTTGCAGATTCAGCTTCACTCTTTTGCCAAATTCTGCAGAGAGACCTTGAGTTGATAACATTCCTTGGCAGCAAAATGGTACATTATGTTGATGACATCCTGCTAATGTCACCATCTGCTGAAGTCTGTTACACTGATAGCGTACACTTGATAAAAGAGCTAGGCAAAAGGGGCCATAAAATTTCCAAATCAAAACTTCAATTCGTGAAGGAAAAAGTAAATTATTTAGGATTCATCCTAGAGAAAGGCTCCAGAAGAATTTCCAAAAAGAGAACACAAGATATACAAAATTTGAGTTTGCCTAAGACCAAAAAGCAACTCAGGGCAATCATAGGAATAACGAGCTTCTGTAGAAACTGGATTCCAGGTTATGCTTACATCACAAGACCTCTGATAGAGCTAACCAAGAAGGAAGTTCCAGAACCGTTAAAGCTGAATAAAGAACATATCCATGCATTAGAGAAATTGAAATCACTTACTCTATCAGCTCCAGCCCTAGGTATCCCTGATCATGACAAACCATTCCTACTATATGTGCACGAAGACAAAGGGATAGCCTCCAGTGTTCTCACACAAACATTTGGAAATAGACTTAGACCAGTTGCTTATTACAGCTCTAAGTTAGATTCAGTGATTTGTGGTATGCCTAGTTGTTTAAAAGCCATAGCTGCGGTAGCCATCTTGATTAGAAAATCTTCATCCTTGGTATTAGGGAGTGAACTGAAAGTATTTTCCCAACACCAAGTGGAATCTACTTTAAAAAACACCAACTTACAGGCATTCACTTCTCAGAGATTATCAAAATACCAAGCAATTCTGTTGGCTAGTGAAAATATAACTTTTCACTGGTGCAGAAACATAAATCCTGCAACTCTGATTCCAGATTTACCTCTGGAAGGAGAAAGTCTACACATCTGTGAAGATGAACTTAACATCATGCATAAAACAAGACCTGATTTAGACGATAAGCCAATGAAAGACCCTGATATTACCTTAATCACAGATGAATCATCATAAGTAGTAGACAATCAGAGATATACTGAAGCAGCTGTAGTGACAGCTAAAGACATGTCCCTACAACAACCACAAGACCCAGAAACTATGCGAAATAAAGATCAATTAGCACCAACTGAACAATCAAGCAAGTCCTCAGTAAATCCAAAATCTATTCATGAGACCATAGAAACAGAGCAACAAACAGAACAACAATCAGAGCATGAATCAGAAGCAGAAGTAGACCAAGAACCAGTGAACAATCAGATTTTACACCCAAATGATTATCCCAATCTCAATCACTTAGAAGAATCATATGTAAATATTTATGATAATGAAAAAGAATCAATGAAGGAAGAAGACACAACATTTGATTTGCAATCAATACCAGATCTAGAAACTGACGACGATAAATGAATGAAAGCACAAAGACTTAATCACGAACTTTTATTTTTTGATTACCTATAATAATCATCTTTATTAAAATCATAAAAGAAAAGAAGAAGAGAAATAATCATATATGATAGACATTTAAAAATTTGTTCCTGACACAAGTCAGAAGGTGACAAGCGCTGGTGCATCAAAGCAACACAAAGCAGAAGTTGACAAGCGCGGGTGCATCGAGCATCTCACTGGTTGCTGACTACGCAGATCGTCACAAGGACAGCAAACCTGAGAACTACAAAGACATCCGTGACCAAACACATCTATCGTAAAGAGGACATCCACACTGTGAAGAGGAACATCGAATCAGCGTGGGACACATGTATTTGGAAAAGAGATAACTTACACCCAACAGAATTCTCACTGCATACAACACTAGATTCCATCCAAGCAGTACATGCTAATTGCAAAAGAATTCCGGTGGAGTAAGTATGTAACAAGTCATTACACGGATAAGTCAATAGACAACACATAAAACATTTTCCTGACTTCACATTTACATGTGAAACATAAACTTTCACTTAAGAGAGAAGGGTATATCTGCCTTAGTAAAAGAAAGTCTCTTACTATGGTACAGACACCATTCTTCTCAAATCACCTGACATGTCATGTACATATGTAATTTGATTACTAACCATTAGCAATAAGTTTTACTAACACACAGGGACAGTTTAGTTAATTTAGTAAGTTAGTACAGGGACAGATCTTTCTAAAATTTTCTTTGTAAATATTGTACATAGAAAAGGTCTATGGTTTAACCAATAGACTTACAAAAGATATAGGCTTACTTATTATTACTAACATTTCTAACATAGGCATAAGTGTACTAACCTATTCATACACTAACTTTAGTAAGAGAACTAGATTTTAGAAATTTATTTGCAAAAGGAAAAATTTGCAAAATTTTCTTAGTTAATATTATCTGAGTAATTCATAAAA
>NW_025394136.1:6131-7439 GCF_016433145.1 Gracilinanus agilis
TAGGTAATGCATAGATAGGATTCATTACTTTGTTCTAGTTAGCAAAAATTAGCCTTAAAATGTGTGTATGTTTAAAATATAATTTGTTTTCCTTTCTGTTCAAAATTCTTTGAAAAAATGAAATCCCCATTCCTCTCCTATACGTTTATCTTATCCCGTCTTAGTTTTAGCTTATTTGGTTGTAGCATAGTTTAGGAGATAGCAACCTTTTATTATTTTGCAAACTTAGTTAGGGATAAGAGCTTAGTAACAATTTAGCTTAGTATAAGAGTAGTAATCCCTTAGACTTTAGTAACTATTAAAATGGTGCTAGTTGCACATTTTGAAAAGAAAAGGGGCATTTGTAGTATACAGAATTGGGGGTTATAGTTTTTCTAGCTTTGGCTGAGTTCCAAAATCAGTTGGGCTTTTAGAATCTTGAGAAGAGAGGCAGTTGACTGGATCTTCCGTGGAGGGAGGAAGTCAATGAGCAAGCTCTTGGATTATCTAGCTTCAATATTGAAATTTAGCCTAGCATTAATATATTTACTTAAGAAATTATTATTTTAGATAGACCCTTTATATCTTCCTTTCCTAATACCACCCTGCCTTCCCTCCCTTACCTTAGTGACTGTGGAGTTTATAAGGAGAGAAATTAGAGAGGAGTTAAATCTGTGAAGAGTTATCTAATTGACAGCATTATTTATAATTTAATCAAATCATCTTTTATTCCCTTTAGATAGCATTTTGTAAAACTGAGTAAGGCAGGTCCTTACTCAGATTCCATCTTCGCTTCCCTTCCCCCACCTGAGGTTCCTGAGATAACTGATAGGGCTTTCCTTTAACCCACCTTCCTAACAAACATTCTTCAAACAATTAAACCCTTTGGGTTTCAATAGTTCTATTTAGTGTAATTTGTCTGTTAGTTATCAAGAGGGGAGAAGAGGGAAAGAGACAACATACTCTGGGCTCAGAGGGTAGCTGGGCATCCATCTTGAAGGAAGGTGTTACTTCAAAATAGGTCCCTTCCTGTGAAATTAACTAAAGCCTGTTTGTTAATTTCAGTCTAGTCTATTACCCTCAGCTTGTGTTTGAGTCTAAGTCCCAGTCTGTAAGCCTGCTGTGTTAGCCTGTTTAGTTTAACTTCTTTCTCCCAAGAAGATCTCTGTTTCCCTTTTGTGTTATACTCCTGACCTCAGTCATATTATACCCTGAATCTCCTTTAATCTCAGCCTACCTGTAGCCTAATTTATCCATTTACCAAGTCTCCAACATCCTCCTTTCAATTCCCTTATCCCAAACACCTTTCCTCAAATTACCCTCATAACA
>NW_025394137.1:0-1174 GCF_016433145.1 Gracilinanus agilis
GGAAAGAAGAAAACCAAATTGATAGTATCAAAGATGAAAAGGGAGACCTCACCTCTAATGAAGGGGAAATTAAGGCAATCATTAAAAACTATTTTGCCCAATTATATGGCAATAAATTTAACAATTTAGGAGATATGGACGAATATTTACAAAAATATAAACTGCCTAGATTCACAGCAGAAGAAATAGAATACCTAAATAATCCCATATCAGAAAAAGAAAGGATTCATAGAACACCCACCACATTCGATCCAGAGAAGAAAACGGACAGAAATAGAATTGCCAAATTCAAGAGCTTTCAAGCAAAGGAAAAAATCTTACAAGAAGCCAGAAAGAGACAATTCAAATATCAAGGAACACCAATCAGGATCACACAGGATCTGGCAGCCTCCACGCTAAAAGACCGTAAGGCTTGGAATACAATATTCAGAAAGGCAAGAGAGCTGGGCCTGCAACCACGGATCAACGACCCATCAAAACTGACTATATATTTCCAGGGGAAAGTATGGGCATTCAACAAAATTGAAGAATTCCAAGTATTTGCACAGAAAAGACCAGGGCTAAATGGAAAGTTTGATATCCAACCACAAAAATCGAGAGAAACCTGAAAAGGTAAATAAGAAACAGAGGGGAAAGAAAGAAAACTTATAATTATTAAATTTGCCTTTTTAAGGGCCTCAGTAAGATCTAATTATATGTATTCCTATGTAGAGAAATGTTATGTATAATTCTCTGTAGTGAACTCTATTCACTATTATAGTATCCACTATTATAGTAATCAGAAGAATAATTCACAGGGTGAGGGTGGAACACTAAATAATCTAAGATGACATGGGGGATGGGAAAGAGGGGGTGAATAGCAGGGGACACCAAGAAAAACTTGAGTGAATAAGAAAAATAGGATATTCTATTACACACGAAGAGGGCATGGAAGGGGAGGGGACAAATACTATTTAAGAAGGAGAGGAAGAGATCATTAAGAGGTAATAATCAAACCTTACTCTCAGTGTAATCAACCTGGAGAGGAAAGAGTAGCTATACTATCCATTGGGACATAAAACTCTTATCTAACCCTTCTGAGAAAGTCAGAAGGGATAAATCAAGGGAAACAGGGGAGTGGGGAGGTCAAAAAAAGGGAGGGGAGAAGAAGGGGGAGGGAATTCATAAGGCCGTT
>NW_025394137.1:1200-2172 GCF_016433145.1 Gracilinanus agilis
AAGTTAGAAGGGATAAACCAAGGGGAGCAGGGGAGTGGGGAGAACAAAAAAAGGGAGGGGAGAAGGGGGGAGGGAATTCATAAGGCCGTTAAAAACAAAAAGGGGGGGGGGAATAAAGGAGGGGCTAGAAAGGGAAGTCAATCAAGGGAGGGGATAAGGGATAGGGTCTTAATAGCAAACCACTGGTTTTAAAGGAAATAGTTTAAGGAGAAGGGATAGGAATAGGGGAGGAAATGAAAATGTCAGCAAATGCACAACTGATGATTATAACTCTGAATATGAATGGGATGAACTCGCCCATAAAACGGAAGCAAATAGCAGAGTAGATTAGAAACCAAAATCCGACCACATGTTGTCTACAAGAAACACATATGAGGCGGGTGGACATACACAAGTTTAAGGTTCAGGGCTTGAGCAAAATCTTTTGGGCATCAAATGAGAAAAAGAAGGCAGGAGTGGCTATTATGATTTCTGACAAAGCCAAAGTAAAAATAGATATGATTAAAAAAGACAGGGAAGGTCATTACATCCTGATTAAAGGCAGTATAAACAATGAGGAAATAACACTGCTCAATATGTATGCACCAAGTGGCATAGCACCCAAACTCATAAAGGAGAAACTGGCAGAGCTCAAGAAGGAAATAGATAGTAAAACCATACAAGTGGGAGATCTAAATATTCCTCTTTCAGATCTAGATAAATCAAACCGAAAAAAAAATAAGAAAGAGGTAAGAGAGGTGAATAAAGTCCTAGAAAACTTAGATTTAATTGATATGTGGAGAAAAATAAATAGGGACAAAAAGGAATACACCTTCTTTTCAGCTGCATATGGCACATTCACAAAGATTGACCATGTTATAGGGCATAGAACCATTGCAAACAAATGCAAACGAGCAGAAATAATAAATGTAACCTTCTCAGATCATAATGCAATAAAAATAATAATTAGTAAGGGCACCTGGACAGGAAAAT
>NW_025394138.1:0-6067 GCF_016433145.1 Gracilinanus agilis
TGGAATGGTATCTCAAGTACAGGAAGAGTTTGCAGAGAGAGATGTTTTCACCCTCTCACTCCAAGACCAGGATCCACCGATCTCCAGCCTCAGCACAGGTCAAAGACCCAGAACTTCTGCAGGATTCTCAACTGCCCCTCCTCCTGCCTCTCACATGACTTCCCTGGGAACATCCATCCAACTGACTTATTTGTCAATCAAAGGTGATCTTCAAGCTCTCAGAGATTCAATATAACATGAATGCCATTTTGTTTTTGGAAATTTCAACTTGTAAATTTCCAGATGTTCTTGTTCATGGATGATGTCTACACTTATTCTAATCTTAACTATGTGTTCCTATCCCATTAACTATCCCTTCCCAAAATAACAAATCCTACCTTATCTAATGCCTTAACTAACTAACTAGCCTAAAGCTAATGACAAGGGTTTAGGATAGGTTTCTTTGTGGGAAAGTGTGGGATTTGAATACAATAGTTTCATGAACACATCAGTTGAACATCAAGATAACATATGAACATAATCATAACATTTAAAACAATCATCTATGTTGTTTCCTAACCTTAGACAAAGAAAATTTTTGCAATAACTTTGTCTGTATTACTAATACTAACTTCAAATAACATTCCTAACTCATATTAAACCCTAACATTTCTATTCCCTAATCTATAATTAGAAAGATTAGTCTGTCAGTAATTCTTATACTAGAGTTAATGTGTTAGTAAATTAGTATTCATTTCTAACTAACCTACTCTACACACTGTCTACTTAACATTCTATCAATTCTATTTGAACATTCATAACTATTTTACACTGACCCTATACTAACTAAATTTTTAACATCCCTACTCTACTCTTTCCCTACGGTTTAGTAGATTTATGCAATATATGTTAGTAACAATATTACATATGTACAAGGTTTTCCATGTGATGTTCTAACGAAATATTTGCAAGGAAACTTAACTCTCTTGCTCTTTTGGGTCATTGTAGTTTCTTCAGCTATATACATTATGTACATGTGAAGTGACTCTATTGTGACTATGTGTTGAACTCATGACCTATCATATCCTGTTTGGATTTATACTCACCTTCTTCTTCAGAATTCTTCTGTCAATCAGCTTATGTGCTGTTGCATGCATTCTATATGTGCATTCCCTCATGATTAGTGTCTGAGTGTGAAAATCTTGCACTTATTCAAACCTAATCTTCATCCACTGATCTTCTCTTCTTGTGAGTCTCCTGGTGATGATGTCCAAGTCACAGTGTTGTCACAGTTCAGGTCCTTGTACAGTCTGTCAGTACAACGTCTCCTCTTGTCCTTGTGCTGGTCCTGATGTCCTGATGTCTCTGGAACTCTGGATCTCTTCGGGATTTCATCTCTCTTCTTCTTTGCTGGAAACCCATCTTGTCTGTCATCGACTTGATTGAAGAATCCCTGGATCAGGAACCAATGCCTGACTGTATGATGTTATGTTAGAATTTTGTGTTGCCACAAGATTCCTTCATGAGACTTCACACTTGCACTTGTCTTTAGATGTAAATATATAATGTTTAACCTAATATTTTGTTTCTCCTTCTGCACTACTACTTTCTAATAGTGTTGATCTTTGTACATGAATGAGGACTTTGCTTGATGTGTTTCTTGACGTTTTCTTGTTTGAGGCTTTTCCAAGTATGATTTTTAACTTTGAAGTTCTATTTCTATATCAGATTCTGTATCTTATGAGTGAGACTGCTTATTTAGCTGAGGTTCTGCTTCTTGCATTTCAGACTGACTTCTTGATGAGGACTTTGCTTCTCTGAGGTCTTTCTTTAGGTGTGTGTACTGATACCAGGAATCTTTGTTCTTAATCTTTACTGAAGATGGTGTTACCAAGATTATTTCATGAGGACCTAACCATTTTGGTTGTAATACTGATTTTCTTGTGAAGTTTCTAATATACACTTCATCTCCAGGTTGATAATCATGAAGACTAAAGTCAAGAGGTACTCTTTGTTGTATCAGAGATGACTTTTGTAATTCATCCAATCTCTCTTTTAACAATGTGACATACTCATAGATTTTGCACTCAATCCCTAAATGTGATAGATAATCAGTGTCTCGTGGAGCTTTTCCCATCCATGGCTGTTGACCATATAATAGTTCAAATGGTGACAAATGAGTTTGACTATTTGGTTGGCTTCTCAAATAGAAAGTGCCATAGGTAAAACATCTCGCCCCCAAAATAGGGATTTACCCTCCCAGGTGAATGCAAACAACCTTTGACTGTCTTTGTGGATTGGAATGCTAAAATATGCATTGTACAGATCAATCACGGTGTACCATGTAGAGTCCGGGGTAATCCCTGCAATTATCTCTGATGGACTTGGAATAACTGCATGGATATTTTCCACATAATCATTTATTGCTCTAAGATCTTGCACCATTCTCCAATGTACTTTCCCATTAGCATCTAACTTTGCCTTCTTGATAGGTGAAATAGGAGTGTCGAATTCAGAAAAACCTTGCACTAGGATGCCTTGAGCTAATAAATCCTTGATCAAAGGTTTTATTCCTTCCACTGCCTCTTTGCTCAGTTTAAATTGAGGTATTCTAGGTGGTTTTATTCCTTCTTTTACTTTTATTTTCACCAGCTTAGCCAAAAGGATTCTACCCAAATCTGATGAACTAGTAGCCCATACTCCTACTGGTAGAGTATCTGGAATCTTATATAAGCTGTCTTGATCCAGAACTAAAACTGTGTGATCTTCAGAAATCCTATTCAGGCACAAGTCCGGATGATGTTTCAATGACCTCTTGGGCAGGTGTAAATACAGTTCTCCACTTGGCTCACAATATATTGTAGCTGCAAGTTTGCATAGGATATCTCTGCCTATGAGATTGTTAGGACATTGTGGTAACAATAAGAACTGATGTTCAAATTCTATTGGTCCTAATTTCACCATTTTCGGTTGAAGTTTTGGTGCAGTTTGTGGAATGCCTGATGCTCCTTTCACGATGACAGAACCAAGCATCTCACAATCACTAGGAAGATTCTTCAAGCAGCTGATATCTGCCCCTGTATCAATGATCCCACTGATGTATTCTCCATTAATCTGGATGGTGATTAAAGGATCTTTCTGGTCATTGTTGTGCAAAGGTAACAGCTTTGTCTCTTTCTCTAATGGCTGGATAGTGCTAGCTTTAGAATTTACTTCTCCTCTATTAAAAGGTCCATGGTAAACACAAGAATTCACTTCCTGGCAAGTGTCTTCTCTTAGCACATGCTCTGTATGGTAAGAGTCTAAGTCTGCCCCTCCCCCTTGCTGCCTCTCTGAAGAGTACTGAGAACAAGATGGCTTCTCTTGAACTGGATTCTGAAACATGACAGTTTCTTCTACCATTCCAGGGCTCTGTAAGTCTCTAATCATGGCTTCAGGGACAGGATTAGGTGTAATATCCTCCCCCCTCACCAAGACTTGAGGTTTTAACCCTGTTTGAGTGTTAAAATCTAAGTTGTTAACTGTCTCGAGTGGTCCTAAATTTTCAAAAAGAGTCATTTTAAAAATATCACAGAATTTTCCTCTACAGGCTGCCAGATGATATGGTACATCATTAGTTACAAAGTATTTAGGATGAAAACTTTCAGCTTCGGGGGTCAGACAGAAAAGTATCTCTTCCACAGGTGCTAAAGTGCTTTTTTGATTTGAGAACTGAGCCTGCAACTTTGTTATTCCCTCGTCCTCCATCTTGGTTTCAGGAATTACATCTATGGACAAACTATTGTTCTCTTTGGCAAAACACAAGTTAAAGGGTCTGGAAACTCTTTCCGAGTGATCCCCATGGCTACTTTCATTATTTGACATAACTTCTGATCTGTTATTCGCAATAATGTATTCTTGACCTTCTAGCTCAAATTTTAACCCACTTGACANTCTTTGGCAAAACACAAGTTAAAGGGTCTGGAAACTCTTTCCGAGTGATCCCCATGGCTACTTTCATTATTTGACATAACTTCTGATCTGTTATTCGCAATAATGTATTCTTGACCTTCTAGCTCAAATTTTAACCCACTTGACACTAGATTTCTGTCAAAATTCTCCACTAACTTCTGTGGATTTGTGTTTTCCACAAGAGAAATCTTTGTCATAAATGTCCCATTACATATCCTGTACATCATTTTGCATTTCCAAATCATGTATTGATTTCTTCCTTTTTTCAAATACAGTATATTGATTATCCTCAATATTTTCCATCACTAACTCATTAGCCTCATTCATGCCTCTACACTTCTTTTTCTCTAAATATTCCTTTTCTCTTTGATCTGTTTTATTAATTAACCTTCATAAAGATGCTACCTTTGGTCTTCTTCCCATTTTCAAAAATTTTTCCATTTCTTCTAATGATGGTTTATCTGTTCTTTTACAATCATGTTGGCAACAAGTTTGAAATTTTTGTACTTTGCTAGCCCAACTATTTTTAGTATATGGTTTCTTGTATGAGTCTGTCTTATCTTTGGAGAAATCAATCTGCTTCCTAAATCTGCATTCCCTCAAAAGGTGACCTGCCTTGTTAGAAAGATAGCATTTGGGAATCTGTTTGTTTGACCTCTTTTGCTTGTAGTAGGTGGATCTAGGCTTAGATTCTCTATCTCTAGCAATTTGCAATGCAAAATTGTGAAATTCATCTCTGTCTCTCTCTCTATGAGATTCTTTGAGTTCACATTTCAAATCTCTGATGGTCCTATCCTTTTCTGAATCTAATTCCTGTTTTACTTGGTTTTCTTTTAGTTTGGACTCATGTATGTAGGTTGCATGTTTCCTAATTTCTTCCAAGGATAACTCTTCCCACTGAGGACAGCTTTGCCTGAAATATACCTGTATTGGGATACTTGCGCCTTTTATGAATTGCATTTTGATATGTGGTACAGCCTCATCTGCTCTATCTCTATTAAGTCCCAATAAGTTTTCAGAATTCTCCATCAGTCTGTCTAAAAATAACCTAGGATGTTCCTCCTCAGACTGCCTCATCTTCCCAAATTTAAGCCAACTGTTAGGTCTCTTTGCGTGAATTTTTACAGCTTCTAACAGGTCAGATCTACATTTTCCTAGTGTCCTCATGCTTTCTGGTGAACTTAAATCAATGCCAGAATGGTCTCTAGGTCAGTCCATTAATACAGGATTTGATCTTGTTTCCTCAATAAACCTGGCTTTTTCACTGGGCGTAAAGAATTCCTCCAATACAAATTCAACGTCCTGATACGATGGATTAAAAAGACTGAATGTCCTTTTTAATTCTTTAGCCCACTTGTAAGGTGAGAGAAAAAACTTGGGAAATCTTTTCCTCAGCACCTCTAAATCTTGTGCTATAAAAGCCTTATACATTTTCATATTTACAGCTTCACCATCTGCCCTAAACTGAGTTTGGTCCACAATGGGAAACAATGTCACAGTAGCCGATGCCATTGCCCCCTCCTCAGTCTGAGTAGCCACACCAGTCTCTGTCTCAGCTTCATTTTCAGTCTGTGTGCTCATGTCAACCATTTTCTTCTTATTAGCCTTATTTTCTTTAGGTAGATACATGTTTTGTATTAGTTCTAATTGTAAGATGGTGTGTTTGTCCAATTCCTGTACAAGTCTGATTTTATTGTTAATCTCAATCATCATCTTTAACTGATCCCTCATTAAAGACATGACATTCTCAGTATCTGTCCTTGCTCTGCCATTAACCCATGCATATATTTTCTTTAAAGCCAAAATTGTCTGCAGGAAAGCCACCAAAGCTACAACCACTATTGGCAGGTAGGATAGAAACTCTGCCAGTGAAATAGTTAGATATCTATAGGTGTCATATATCTTTACTAATTTCACTAGATATTCCGGTATAGTATAACACCAGAACCTCATCACTCCCTGGGTGAATGAGTAGAGAAACATTGCCAGAGTACTCAGGATAAATGTTATTCTTACAATTCCCATTATCCTTCTTTGAAATCAACAGGTCCAAAGCCTGGCTACGCCAAAAACTGTTATATTTATGGGAGGTCTCTTGATCTATTTGAGATGGTAAATTGATGTACAGAGAGAAATA
>NW_025394139.1:0-3242 GCF_016433145.1 Gracilinanus agilis
GGCGGCAGTTTTGAATGCTTACAAGCGCGTGGTCTAATGATTTTATCTATCAACATGGCTTTAATTAAAATACTAATATATATATTTATACCAGCCTTTATCATTTTTAATTCTTATAATTTGGCGAACCAGAAGGTCGAAATTCGAACTCTCAATTTTCTAGATAGTCTAAGAGGAAAAAGCCATGCGGCTCTGGGACCCAGAGTCTCAGAAGCGAATCTTCCAGATAGCCTAAGGATAGCCATGCCTGCTTTTTGGCCATCTGGCTCAGCTCTTTTGAGCACTTTTTTAAAAAAGGAAAGTGACTTTCCTTGCCATGCTTTTGCTAAAAGCAAGAGCACGTTTTTGCCTCCAGTGGGACTCAGCCGGCCAGTCCAGCCCAAGCCACCTTGGGAGGGAGGTCAGGCCAGCCGATTCGGGCTTTTGGCTTTAAACTAAAATGCCGGAGCCCAGCCAATGTGCTGCTGCTGATGCTGCTGCTGCTGATGCTTTTCTTGCTGCTGATGCTGCTGATCCTGACCACTTCCACTTCAACCCCGAGCTCCAGAACCTGAGATTTCCAGGACGGAACCCAGTCCTGCCGCCTTTGCTGAGATCGAGACCTCCAGAGACTGCTTCAGCTCTGACGCAAACCATTTGGGTATATTCCCCTTTCTCCCTATTTCTAGCCTTCCACGTGTTTCTCTAAAGACCTAATTAGGCAACAACCCACACAGACTCTACACGTGGGTAGTTTTCCTGAGCTTTTCTCCACTAACCCCGAGCCATGTGGACGACACCACGTGGACCTATTGGCCGAATGGCCTATTGAGACTTGCTTGTGATTAAAAAAAACTGAACTTAGGGGAAGCCTATTCACCCCATACCTGCTCAGAACTTTGAACAGATAGCAAAGACTGGTAATAAAAAAATAAAAAAAAAAAACAACCCCTTAAACTCAGCAGAACTCAATCAAAAGAACCTTAAATTGAAATCAGGGGTGAACTTTTAAAACCTCGGAACTGAATGAGCTTTAATTCTGTTTTAAAAAGGCTGTATCTTACTGTATATTGTTAATTAGTTTTGTAAATTAATCTTGCTTATATCGTTGATTTTCCTGTTGCACTGAATCATTTTACACTAATGAAGTTTCTGCTTATGATGTTATTATATTTTCCTAATTTACTTAAAAGCTTACTGTATCAAAAACAATGCGGTTATATGTACCACCTATGAACATCTTATAGAGCTTTAAAATTTATTCTGTCTTTAAAATTTATTCTGTCTTGGTAATTGCAAAGAACCTTGAAAGTTTTCCATGCTTTGAATATTACCTTGTAATTTTACAAGAGATATTTTTTAACTTTTACTTTAAATCCTTAAGAATTGTTGTCTTAAAGGATAAAGCTTTTCTATATTTTATTATAAGAGATATTATTGCCTTAAATGGGTAGAAGCATTCCTACCCAGGATTTTTTTTAAAGCAGGAAGCCAAGGAGCTCCTGCATATTCTTATCTGAAGATGATTATACCAGAAGGTTTCTTTTTTAAACATCACATTTTTCTATGGAAGCAATAACAGCATTTGCCAAGGGTTAAAGTTGTAACAAGTATATGATTTGGAACATCACTGTTTATTGTTTTAAAATGTGCTATTGGAAATAATGGTACTCTATTTGAATGTGCATTGTGAATCTGCTATTTTGTAAAACCCACTTTCTCTCACAGAAAGTCTCATTTTTGGGTAACATAACCCTTCTAGTTCTAAGCTATATGTATATTTTTGATTTTTAAAACATTTTTTAATTAGAGCAATTGATTTTCCCTTTTTCTCATCTTGTACTGGAAGTACATATATAATCATTATTTATCCTTTTTCTGATTCTACAGCAAATACCTGAGCCTATAGGACTGTGATTTAAATGCCTCTCTGATTCCAGAAGGGAATATGAAAGCCGTTAATAGTGCTAAAGAAAGCACATGGTCAGAGACTTGACTGACTAAGATCTGCAGAATAGCAGTTCTATGCCAATACATTAGGGCTTGAAATTGGGTTTGAGTCCTGGAGTCCCAGTCTTTTCTAAAACTTTAGAGGACGTGGGTCCCCTCGACTTAGATTCCTAGAAAGCACCTAAGATTGGTTATTTACTTGGCTCACTTCCCTAAAAAGCTGATGATAAGTCAGATCAGAGAGAGACATTTTCCTTAAGTCCTGGCTCTGAATGGGTAATTGCACACTGTTGAATTCACTTTAATTAGACCTTCATTCAAAGGTCTAAGTTTATTTTCCCCAGATTTTTGCACATTTTACATTTCATTTCACAAGTTAATTTTTCATCTTTTTTCTTGAATTCTATTCTTTGTATTTTGTCATCCTTACCTGACCTGAGATACCCTTTTTTAGAAAAAAGGTGTGTTTAAGAATTACCTCACGGGGATATCTGTTAAGTTTTTTAAAATTCGATAATGTGAAAATATATATTTATTTAACTCTTTTAGGAGTAATTTCACGGGGAATTATATAAAATCTTAGAAGAAAATGTATGTTTTGTAATCTATAATGTAAAGTTTAAATTCTTTTGAGAATAATTTCAGGATAAGGATCTTGCCATCTCCCCAGAATCCAGATGACGAACTTGTTTGGTGAGGACACATGAAGATGTCTGAAAAGCCTTCACTGTACCATGAAGACCAAACTTTGAACTTTGGGGTGCAGTTGATTGAACTATGGGGAGTTGAAATTGAGTTGTATGTATTGTTTTAATTGTACACTGTTGTGCCAGTGGGGGACAGCCCCCCAAATTGGTTTTTTTGTCAATGCGTCTAATTTTAACCATTTGTTCATCTATTTCTTTTATCCCCAAAATTCCTGAAAAATTTAGAAGTTGCTATTTTTACAGGTCCAGCGAAGAAAAAAGGACTAACCTTTTTTTTTGCCGGACCTCACGGGGAATTGTAAAAAGGAATTGGAAAAAACCATCTAAAAATGTATATATTTCTATGGACAAGGGAAATGTATCAAAACTACATTTCCCTTGATCCAACATGGTCCAACTGAATTCCGTTTCCGACGTCTTGACGCAGGGGAGAGCTTAAATCTCGTGGGTTAGGAGGGAGTGTCTCTTTGCCAGCAAGCTCTCTTCTTTGGCGAGTAGGAACTTGGCTAGGAGGCAGTATGGTGGCGGCAGTTTTGAATGCTTACAAGCGCGTGGTCTAATGATTTTATCTATCAACATGGCTTTAATTAAAATACTAATATATAT
>NW_025394140.1:0-5894 GCF_016433145.1 Gracilinanus agilis
AATTATGTATGTACCAGCCCCCTTCCCCAAACATTTCTATATAAACTCTTGGCTGAGAATTCCAAGGGGTCGTTCAGGCATGCCTCTCTGCCTAGCGACCCTAGCTATTATTGCTAGTAAAGAATGAGCCTCTTCTTGCATATTGCATTGTCAGTGTGGTTCTTCCTCTGGCCATGATAGAACCTGGGTTAGGTATTAAAATTTGGGTACAACATATGGGGGCTCGTCTCTCATGGCCAGGAAAGGACCCGCTGCCAGAAGAGCCAAGAGGGTGAGGAGATCTGGGGTTGGGTGGCCTGTGCATGTGGTTGTGTGATTGTGTGCTTGCATTGCATGAGGAGGGAGCCTGCCACAGGCCCCATTCTGCATGTGTGTGGATGTGTGATTGAACTGATGGGGAAGGTGATGCCCTGGTAAGCATACAGCTAAGTGTTTCGGCTTGCCCCGCTGCTCCGGGTTTGATACGGAGGAACCTAAGCCAAGCTCACCTGCCAGGGGCATGTTTCTGAGAGAGGACTGGGGCAGTACGCAGTTCCTTTTGATCCATGAGGACAAAGGTCGGAAACCCTGGGAGCAAGTGCTGTGTGTGATTGGCAGGCCACGTAGACCAATTGATCTCTCTATTCCCTTGGAATTACTACGGGAACTGGTGAGGTTTGAGGCCTCACAGGACCCCAAAGCAAAAGGTTCGAGTCCTGTCTTTGGAGTCCGTCCGGTTGGTTCGAGTCCAGCCGGATTTTCTTGGGGATTGAGGCCCCAGGTCAGGGTTTTGAGTCCCCTGAGGAAGGCCAGTGGACGCACTGGAGGTGGGGAGGAGAGAGAGGACTGAGGCAGGATCCCCATATTAATTGTTTGGGATCTGTCTGGGCTCCCCCAGGCAAGTGAGTGTGAGTGTGCGCACCTTTGTCTTGTGTTGTCTTGGCCAGTCAGGAATCTGTCAGGTTTAAACCGTCCTTAGTTAGTCTTTTGTGTGTCCTGGCTGGGTCTGTGTCTTTGGTGTTATTTCCGTCCTTATCATGAGCCAGGGAGAGTCAACCTGGTGCTTGCTGGTTTCCCCAGCTTCAAGGCGAGTTCAGAGGGGAAAACTGCAAACATTCGGCAATTCCCCTTCCCCCATCTACATTTCTCACCTCCCAGACTGGAGGAACTGTGCTACTCGGGCAGCAGACAATATTTGAATAGGGAGAGGATTCTAAATAAACCTCTCAGACCTGGAGGCAGATTTAACATCTGAACAGGAGGGGATTTGAAAGTTCAAAGTTCTTTCCTTAAGAAACACAGCCAGCTTAATGAACATCTCACTTCCAATGCCCACTGTTAGCAGATAGCAGTTTGTTTAGGTGCTACAAGAAGCATTTGTTAGAAATCACAGCCAAAAAGAGAGACAAGTTTGGTCAATCAGAGTGTAAAGCACAGGGAGAGTTAGGGGACAAGGAAGCCAGCTCAGCCAATCAGATGGCTGATCGCTGTACCTGAGTACCCTCAGTTGCAGGGGCAGTGTGTGCTGCAACTGTTTTAAGGAGCTTTCTCAATGCAAATATTTCTTTTTAAACATGGATCCTAAAGAACTGATTTTTTCCTTTTAAAGCATGCTTATCATAAGGTTGTATGTTTTTGTTTATTGTTGTCTTTGTCACAGTCTTGTCTCTATGTATTCTTAAATTGGACATTACAAAAAAAAAAGAGGGGGAGTTGAAAGATTGAACTTTCCACAGTCAAAAATCCTCAGCAGAGGACAAAAGAAAATATCTGTTCAATGATTTTTCCTCTTTCTTCCTTTGGATGGGCCCCCAAAGGAGTGAAAAAGAAAAATTCAGAGCAGAAAAGGGAGATTTTACTCCACAATTGGAAGCATTTTCACTTAAGATCTGATTTTAAGGGTTGAGGATTGCTAATGATGTTGATATGGTACAATGTAATTTTATTTATTGTGGTAACTGTCAGTCAAATGTGAAATATTAACCAGATTTTATTGAGCACAAAAACTCATGGTTAGAAGTTTGTTAAGCCTTGGTTTCAGTGAATTGAGAATTGTCTAAATGTGGTTAATAGCCAGTCTGACACAGAGAGGCAATGTTTATTCTATAAGGTCAAAAATTGTATTGGCTACTTTGTAGATGTAAAAGTCATTCAGAAAAAGTTGTAATGTCATTATTGAGAACTTATTCTAGAATTTAAACTTGGGATTTTAAAATGAGATGTTCTTTTAATGTATGTGCTGTCAGAACTAGCAACATGTAATCATATGATACACAAAAAGTTT
The DNA here is from genome assembly GCF_016433145.1 of Gracilinanus agilis. Lineage (NCBI taxonomy): Eukaryota > Metazoa > Chordata > Mammalia > Didelphimorphia > Didelphidae > Gracilinanus > Gracilinanus agilis. The sequence continues at coordinate 2,264 of NW_025394140.1, forward strand.
TTAAAGTGGTTAATCTGTGCATGGGTTTTAATAATACAGATACTGAAAATTTGGTAAAAATGTGTGCAATGTATAAAAAGGAATTTGTGATCTAGAGATTAACATGCATTTAAAGTCAAATTGCTAGAAAGTAATGATGAATGAATACAAAATATGTATGCATTTGGACTATAAAGAGAATTAAGTTTTCAATAGGTTAAGAATATATGAACTGTATGAAATTAACAAGAGAAAATTTGACCAGCCCAGGAAGCTAATAGGATTACATGCAATTAAATATAGTACCTTTCCTCTTTTTGCAATAATGGTAAAGGAAGAGAAGCCAGAGGAAATAAGAGTAATTGATAAAGAAATAATAGGTGTGAATTCTAGAACAAATGGTAAATCAGAATAATATTGATGGAATTTAATCAGTTATGTAAACAATGCTTTGAGGTAAAAGGAAACTGAACTAGAGGTTCTATTCTGTTTAAACAGAGGTCTGAAAGGAATAAAAGTAAATGGCTTTGAAATTCAGTTGTTTACATACTGAAAGATTGCTAAAGGACTTAAAGTTATTTGGAAGTTGTGGAGTTCAAACTAAAGTCTGTTGAAAATAATTTATTATGAAGATTTTGGTACATGCTAAATTTTAAATTGTAGGTGATCTCACTTGGTAAAGAGAGATAAGAGACAAGGTTGTTAAGTCATAAAAACCTAAATCAAGCCAGGCAGTCTTAGGGTAAATTGCTCATAAACTCTTCCTTGCAAACAGGAAGGAAAAGAAAGAAATACTTTTAATTGTTCCACTTTGATACTTAGGAACTGATATAGCAACACAGTACATAAATAAGATCTGAAAGAGTTTAAAGATGAGGATATTTTAATTGTATACTTCAGAGTTTTAAAGAGATGTTCAAGCAAGTAAAAGCTGATAGAAAAGTCATGGATATCTTGTAAAACAGGTTCTTTTTTAGCAGTACAGTTGTTATAGGGGTGCAAATGGTGAACCCCTGGGTTCGAGAAGGAGGCCCTGAGGATGAGAGGACTCCAAGTTTAGCTTAGAAGTATCCTTTTCAAAGAGAGTGGACATGACTCCTTGCACTCAGGCATTTAGTGAGTGGGGGGTCTGTCTGAGATCCTCTGGGCTTTGGCTATCAGGGTGTGGCCAGAGTTGTATCTGTTTAAATTGATCAAAAATATTTTTTAGGTTTAAAGTTATCATAAATGGTTTTTCATCTCAGTGTATTAAAATTAACTAACTTCATTATTACATTTCACTTCCTGGTCTTGAAAATAGATAACCGCCTACTTGTCAAAAGGCTTTCTTTAAGGTTTATAGTGCTTAAAAGGTTTCAAATCTTGTAATTGAAAATAGACCCTGTAATACTACATGCTTTATGATATTCCTTTAAGTATGATTTTTATGTAAATTGTTGCTAAAACATGTGCTTTAAGTGTTGTTTGAATGTAAGCAAAAGCTCATTGTAAACCTGACTGTACCATGGGTTTTGTTCAATACTCAGTGGTTACCTCAGTTTACCAATTTGTACTATGAACTGAATCTTATAATGAGCACTATGCTAAAGTTACAGTGTCTCAATTCTTGGGAGTTATTGATTAGCATTTGAAGGGATACCAAATGGTATGTTTGTTTTTGTGATGGTAATAGAGAGTCAGAGAAAGTGAAGAGGTAAGGTGTGTTGTGTTTGAATACAGAAGAAAGAGAGACTTGGATGTCCTGAGTATGCAGATTCGTGATGTAAATGGAAGTTGTGTTCTGCTTTTTAAGCTGAAGGTTTGAGGGAAAAAGAGAGAGGAAGAAGGAGAGAGAAGGAGAGATGAAAGAGAACAGATAGGGAGGTGAAAGGGAATAGATAGATGTTCTACTCTTTTAATTGGATCCCTGACCTAGGGATAATTTCTAAAGTTAGTGTATATGGTGTTGGGAAAATCATAAATAGTTCTGGAATTTCTCTTGAAAGTTACACTGAAGAGATTCCTGTATGGCTTGTCTTAGTCTTTCAGATGGCCCAGGTACAGGAGACAATACAGCCCTGATTTATATTTACTGTGGAGCTGCTCAATCCAGCACTCCTGTTCCTTAATTCAGGTTTTGTGACTAAAGTGTGATATGTTAATTATTGCCAAAATATGTAAGAATAACTGAGTGATCAGCCTGGTAGGGATGTGAAAGGCTTGTTTGAGGGTATGGAAATTGTTTCCAGAATGCTGCTTAGCAGAATTTCTCTGAGCTGTAATGGGAAAGACTTGTCTTTTAAGGAAGGAAAAGGCTTCTGGGATCCAGTAGTGATATAGTGCAAAAGACAGAGAATATTCTGTGATGGTTAGAGAGGCAATTCTAGGGCTCAACTTGGACTGGACCTCTTCTGACCATCTAGGCTACTAATGCTTGAGTGACACAAGGATGGCATGAGCCAGTGACAGCTTTAGCCTACACATGGAGCCCCTCACTATGTGTCCCTTGGGACATGAGGAAATGCTTTCCTATCTGCCTTCCCTTTTTGGAGCAAGTTCCCATAATCAGCACTTAATGCAAGTTGTAAATTAATGTTTCCATCTCCCCAAACAACCTATTAGGTTAATAACTGAAAATTGTCAAATTGTTAGGGAACACACTTTGAGAAGTAGGTGAAGTTTAGTGATAGATGACTTGTAGCTTGCAGCCTTAATTTACCACAGCTGAAGTTCAGACCTTGACCCTAGAAATAACCCAGGGCTTTCTGGATTTCCTCCAGGATCTGGGATAAAGAAATTTATCTGTAAAGTATTGTTATTCAAGTAGTTATAGATGCCATATTAATGTGGGCCTTACGAAAGGATATTTTTTTAACAGAAACATCACATGCCAACTCTGTAAACAACTTAGGGATCAAATTTCCTAAAAGGTTTAATTCCTGTCAGAGGATGATTTCTGGGGATAAAATCTGTTGGCTAAGATACCCAAATGTTAATGTTTAATATCAGTTTCTATTGTGCTAATTTTCTTTTTTTGTATCTGGTGTTCTAGTTTTTGCCCTAGTCCTAAGTTCTATACTTATGCCTTAGGGATGGATGCTTCCCCCTTGTGACCTGTCTGTCAGTCTGGGGAAACAGTCTCTGATCTCCAAGCCTTCAGGACCCTGGCATTCGCTGCAGAGGTGCCTCTGAAGACCCTGTGCCCACAGCTCCTCCTCCTGTTCCCCCTCTCAGAGATTCTACGCCCCTTCTAAGCTTGAAGAAGCTACAGAAGATGGAAACCATCGACCCTCTTCCCTTAGACATTTGGAGGAGGGGAGGGGAGACGGCATGGGACATTGTGGGACATTGTGCCCGGGAGACAGCATAGAACACTGTACCCCCATAGTGAAAAATTTTTTCAGGCAAACTATAGGCAGGAAAATCCCTTTGCTTCCACTATGTATCCTTCCCCTTATTCTTAACTGCCTAGCAGCTTTTGTAAAGGAATGAATTAACACCATTTAGCTTTTGGTCCTGCATCAGCATTCCCTGACAACCCCCACCCTTGATATGGCGTGTGCAGTCACCAATCTTTAAAGGACCACCTGAGGATGATTCCTCAGGATCAAAAGAAAAAGAAGGGAATGTTGGATTTAAAAATCAGTCTGGCAGTCTACTGAACTATTTCTGG
>NW_025394141.1:0-5818 GCF_016433145.1 Gracilinanus agilis
GCATTGTCAGTGTGGTTCTTCCTCTGGCCATGATCGAACCTGGGTTAAGTATTAAAATTTGGGTACAACATATGGGGGCTCGTCTCTCATGGCCAGGAAAGGACCCACTGCCAGAAGAGCCAAGAGGGTGAGGAGATCTGGGGTTGGGTGGCCTGTGCATGTGGTTGTGTGATTGTGTGCTTGCATTGTATGAGGAGGGAGCCTACCACAGGCCCCCTTCTGCATGTGTGTGGATGTGTGATTGAACTGATGGGGAAGGTGATGCCCTGGTAAGCATACAGCTAAGTGGTTCGGCTTGCCCCGCCACTCCGGGATTGATATGGAGGAACCTAAGCCAAGCTCACCAGCCAGGGGCACCCCTTCTACCTGTTTCTGAGAGAGGACTGGGGCAGTACGCGGTTCCTTTTGATCCATGCGGACAAAGGTCGGAAACCCTGGGAGCAAGTGCTGTGTGTGACTGGCAGGCCACGTAGACCAATTGATCTCTCTATTCCCTTGGAATTACTATGGGAACTGGTGAGGTTTGAGGCCTCACAGGACCCCAAAGCAAAAGGTTTGAGGCCTGTCTTTGGAGTCCGTCCGGTTGGTTCGAGTCCAGCCGGATTTTCTTGGGGATTGAGGCCCCAAGTCAGGGGTTCGAGTCCCCTGAGGAAGGCCAGTGGACGCACTGGAGGTGGGGAGGAGAGAGAGGACTGAGGCAGGATCCCCACATTAATTGTTTGGGATCTGTCTGGGCTCCCCCAGGCAAGTGAGTGTGAGTGTGCGCACCTTTGTTTTGTGTTGTCTTGGCCAGTCAGGAATCTGTCAGGTTTAAACCGTCCTTAGTTCGTCTTTTGTGTGTCCTGGCTGGGTCTGTGTCTTTGGTGTTATTTCTGTCCTTATCATGAGCCAGGGAGAGTCAACCTGGTGCTTGCTGGTTTCCCCAGCTTCAAGGCGAGTTCAGAGGGGAAAACTGCAAACATTCGGCAATTCCCTTTCCCACATCTACATTTCTCACCTCCCAGACTGGAGAAACTGCTGCTGGGGTTGCAGACTTAACAGTTCAGACTGGAGGAACTGTGCTACTCCGGCAGCAGACAATATTTGAATAGGGAGAGGATTCCAAATAAACCTCTCAGAGCTGGAGGCAGATTTAACATCTGAACAGGAGGGGATTTGAAAGTTCAAAGTTCTTTCCTTAAGAAACACAGCCAGCTTAATGAACAGCTCACTTCCAATGCCCACTGTTAGCAGATAGCAGTTTGTTTAGGTGCTACAAGAAGCATTTGTTAGAAATCACAGCCAAAAAGAGAGACAAGTTTGGACAATCAGAGTGTAAAGCACAGGGAGAGTTAGGGGACAAGGAAGTCAGCTCAGCCAATCAGATGGCTGATGGCTGTACCTGAGTACCCTCAGTTGAAGGGGCAGTGTGTGCTGCAACTGTTTTAATGAGCTTTCTCACTGCAAATATTTCTTTTTAAACATGGATCCTAAAGAACTGATTTTTTCCTTTTAAAGCATGCTTGTCATAAGGTTGTATGTTTTTGTTTATTGTTGTCTTTGTCACAGTCTCGTCTCTATGTATTCTTAAATTGGATATTACAAAAAAAAAAAAAAAAAAAAAAGAGGGGGAGTTGAAAGATTGAACTTCCCACAGTCAAAAATCCTCAGCAGAGGACAAAAGAAAATATCTGTTCAATGATTTTTCCTCTTTCTTCCTTTGGATGGGCCCCCAAAGGAGTGAAAAAGAAAAATTCAGAGCAGAAAAGGGAGATTTTACTCCACAATTGGAAGCATTTTCACTTAAGATCTGATTTTAAGGGTTGAGGATTGCTAATGATGTTGATATGGTACAATGTAATTTTATTTATTGTGGTAACTGTTTTGTCAGTCAAATGTGAAATATTAACCAGATTTTATTGAGCACAAAAACTCATGGTTAGAAGTTTGTTAAGCCTTGGTTTCAGTGAATTGAGAATCGTCTAAATGTGGTTAATAGCCAGTCTGACACAGAGAGGCAATGTTTATTCTATAAGGTCAAAAATTGTATTGGCTACTTTGTAGATGTAAAAGTCATTCAGAAAAAGTTGTAATGTTATTATTGAGAACTTATTCTAGAATTTAAACTTGGTATTTTAAAATGAGATGTTCTTTTAATGTATGTGCTGTCAGAACTAGCAACATGTAATCATATGATACACAAGAAGTTTTTAAAGTGGTTAATCTGTGCATGGGTTTTAATAATACAGGTACTGAAAATTTGGTAAAAATGTGTGCAATGTATAAGAAGGAATTTGTGATCTAGAGATTAACATGAATTTAGAGTCAAATTGCTAGAAAGTAATGATGAATGAATACAAAATATGTATGCATTTGGACTATAAAGAGAATTAAGTTTTTCAATAGGTTAAGAATATATGAACTGTATGAAATTAACAAGAGAAAATTTGACCAGCCCAGGAAGCTAATAGGATTACATGCAATTAAATATAGTACCTTTCCTCTTTTTGCAATAATGGTAAAGGAAGAGAAGCCAGAGGAAATAAGAGTAATTGATAAAGAAATAATAGGTGTGAATTCTAGAACAAATGGTGAATCAGAATAATATTGATGGAATTTAATCAGTTATGTAAACAATGCTTTGAGGTAAAAGGAAACTGAACTTGAGGTTCTATTCTGTCTTAAACAGAGGTCTGAAAGGAATAAAAGTAAATGGCTTTGAAATTCAGTTGTTTACATACTGAAAGATTGCTAAAGGACTTAAAGTTATTTGGAAGTTGTGGAATTCAAACTAAAGTTTGTTGAAAATAATTTATTATGAAGATTTTGGTACATGCTAAATTTTAAATTGTAGGTGATCTCACTTGGTAAAGAGAGATAAGAGACAAGGTTGTTAAGTCATAAAAACCTAAATCAAGCCAGGCAGCCTTAGGGTAAATTGCTCATAAACTCTTCCTTGCAAACAGGAAGGAAAAGAGAGAAATACTTTTAATTGTTCCACTTTGATACTTAGGAACTGATATAGCAACACAGTACATAAGATCTTAAAGAGTTCAAAGATGAGGATATTTTAATTGTATACTTCAGAGTTTTAAAGAGATGTTCAAGCAAGTAAAAGCTGATAGAAAAGTCATGGATATCTTGTAAAACAGGTTTCTTTTTTAGCAGTACAGTTGTTATAGGGGTGCAAATGGTGAACCCCTGGGTTCAAGAAGGAGGCCCTGAGGATGAGAGGACTCCAAGTTTAGCTTAGAAGTATCCTTTTCAAAGACGTGGACATGACTCCTTGCACTCAGGCATTTAGTGAGTGGGGGGTCTGTCTGAGATCCTCTGGGCTTTGGCTATCAGGGTGTAGCCAGAGGTGTATCTGTTTAAATTGATTAAAAATATTTTTTGGGTTTAAAAGTTATCATAAATGGTTTTCCATCTCAGTGTATTAAAATTGACTAACTTCATTATTAAATTTGATTCCCTGCTCTTGAAATTAGATAAGCAGCCTACTTGTCAAAAGGCTTTCTTTAAGGTTTATAGTGCTTAAAAGGTTTCAAATCTTGTAATTGAAAATAGACCCTGTAATACTACATGCTTTATGATATTCCTTTAAGTATGATTTTTATGTAAATTGTTGCTAAAACATGTGCTTAAAGTGTTGTTTGAATGTAAGCAAAAGCTCATTGTAAACCTGACTGTACCATGGGTTTTGTTCAATACTCGGTGGTTACCTCAGTTTACCAATTTGTACTATGAACTGAATCTTATAATGAGCACTATGCTAAAGTTACAGTGTCTCAATTCTTGGGAGTTATTGATTAGCATTTGAAGGGATACCAAATGGTATGTTTATTTTTGTGATGGTAATAGAGAGTCAGAGAAAGTGAAGAGGTAAGGTGTGTTGTGTTTGAATACAGAAGAAAGAGAGACTTGGATGTCCTGAGTATGCAGATTTGTGATGGGTAAATGGAAGTTGTGTTCTGCTTTTTAAGCAGAGGGTTTGAGGAAAAAAGAGAGAGGAAGAAGGAGAGAGAAGGAGAGATGAAAGAGAACAGATAGGGAGGTGAAAGAGAATAGATAGATGTTCTACTCTTTTAATTGGATCCCTGACCTAGGGATAATTTCTAAAGTTAGTTTATATGGTGTTGGGAAAATCATAAATAGTTCTGGAATTTCTCTTGAAAGTTACACTGAAGAGATTCCTGTCTGGTTTGTCTTAGTCTTTCAGATGGCCCAGGTACAGGAGACGATACAGCCCTGATTTATATTTACAGTGGAGCTACTCAATCCAGCACTCCTGTTCCTTAATTCAGGTTTTGTGACTAAAGTGTGATATGTTAATTATTGCCAAAATATGTAAGAATAACTGAGTGATCAGCCTGGTAGGGATGTGAAAGGCTTGTTTGAGGGTATGGAAATTGTTTCCAGAATGCTGCTTAGCAGAATTTCTCTGAGCTGTAATGGGAAAGACTTGTCTTTTAAGGAAGGAAAAGGCTTCTGGGATCCAGTAGTGATATAGTGCAAAAGACAGAGAATATTCTGTGATGGTTAGAGAGGCAATTCTAGGGCTCAACTTGGACTGGACCTCTTCTGACCATCTAGGCTACTAATGCTTGAGTGACACAAGGATGGCATGAGCCAGTGACAGCTTTAGCCTACACATGGAGCCCCTCACTATGTGTCCCTTGGGACATGAGGAAATGCTTTCCTATCTGCCTTCCCTTTTTGGAGCAAGTTCCCATAATCAGCACTTAATGCAAATTGTAAATTAATGTTTCCATCTCCCCAAACAACCTATTAGGTTAATAACTGAAAATTGTCAAATTGTTAGGGAACACACTTGAGGAGTAGGTGAAGTTTAGTGATAGATGACTTGTAGCTTGAAGCCTTAATTTACCACAGCTGAAGTTCAGATCTTGACCCTAGAAATAACCCAGGGCTTTCTGGATTTCCTCCAGGATCTGGGATAAAGAAATTTATCTGTAAAATATTGTTATTCAAGTAGTTATAGATGCCATATTAATGTGGGCCTTATGAAGGATATTTTTTAACAGAAACATCACATGCCAACTCTGCAAACAACTTAGGGATCAAATTTCCTAAAAGGTTTAATTCCTGTCAGAGGATGATTTCTGGGGATAAAATCTGTTGGCTAAGATACCCAAATGTTAATGTTTAATATCAGTTTCTATTGTGCTAATTTTCTTTTTTTGTATCTGGTGTTCTAGTTTTTGCCCTAGTCCTAGGTTCTATACTTCTGCCTTAGGGATGGATGCTCCCCTTTTGACCTGTCTATCAGTCTGGGGAAACAGTCTCTGGTCTCCAAGCCTTCAGGACCCTGGCATTCGCTGCAGAGGTGCCTCTGAAGACCCTGTGCCCACAGCTCCTCCTCCTGTTCCCCCTCTCAGAGATTCTACGCCCCTTCTCAGCTTGAAGAAGCTACAGAAGATGGAAACCATCGACCCTCTTCCCTTAGACATTTGGAGGAGGGGAGGGGAGACGGCATGGGACATTGTGGGACATTGTGCCCGGGAGACAGCATAGAACACTGTACCCCCATAGTGAAAAATTTTTTCAGGCAAACTATAGGCAGGAAAATCCCTTTGCTTCCACTATGTATCCTTCCCCTTATTCTTAACTGCCTAGCAGCTTTTGTAAAGGAATGAATTAACACCATTTAGCTTTTGGTCCTGCATCAGCATTCCCTGACAACCCCCACCCTTGATATGGCGTGTGCAGACACCAATCTTTAAAGGACCACCTGAGAATGATTCCTCAGTATCAAAAGAAAAAGAAGGGAATGTTGGATTTAAAAATCAGTCTGGCAGTCTACTGAACTATTTCTGGC
>NW_025394142.1:0-3704 GCF_016433145.1 Gracilinanus agilis
ATTTGGCGAAGCTCTTCAGGGAGTTTATCATTTTCTTCTTTCCATTTCTCCAGACACTCCACCTCATGGGCAAGAAAGACCTGTGTGACGATCTCCTGGCCACAGATGTAACATTTGATAATCCGTGGTAGGAACATGAATTCAACAAAGACTTCCTTCTCGGTAGGACCAGTCTGTAGTAGATATTTAGGGAGATAAGTACAAAGAATAAAATTATCTCTATACTCAAAGAACTTATATTCTAACTTTTTCTCTGTGTTTCTCCTCTCCTTTGTTTCCCTTTCTGTCTCTTTCTTGACTCCCTTCTCTCTCTCCTTCCGCTCTCCATCTCTGCCTGTCTATCTCTTGGTGTTGATGATCTGCTCAACAAATTACTGGTGGGTTGACAAACCTGGATGAGAAAAATGATTCTGGGGATTACAGGAGGCTCAAACTGACAGACAGACAGACAAGCAGAGATGTCTTGCTGATTAGTAACAAAGTTTAATGATTTATGGTACATGCTTCACTGGGAGAATGACATAGGCTAAGGTATTAGGTAATCCTTTTACAGGCACAATGTTTAGTAATGATTTACAAAATAGAGACAATGGATAATCCTCAGTGGTTCTAAGCAGAGTTTTCTATAGGATAATAAATCACAGGTAAATATGTAACCATCTAGTCCAGATTTCCAGGGAAACGTTTGCTTCAGTGGGTTTGTCTAGAAAAGCCAGTTATTTACCAAGTACATCAGGGAAGGGTGAATAGGAGGGGTTTTGAGGCCTCATATGAGTAGTGATTCTGGACAGACAATGGCTTTGATTTATTGTAGCCTACTCTCACTACTGGGGGCTACATCTGGTCTTTCTCTTCCTCTCTCTTTCCCCTCTTTACTCTCTGATTCTCTCTCTCTTGATTAATTCACATTACATAATATCTTGAATGAATAACGAAATTCTAAAAAGCTAAGGAAAAAAGAAAAACAAACTTTCTACAGTGTTTTTGTGTGCCAGACTTAGAACATGGGATTTTTGGTATACAAGAAAATGAATAATAATAATGGCAAAAGCTAATGTTACATAGCACTTCATATGTACCAGACACTGTCCTAATTATTATTTCATTATATCCTCAAAACAAACTTGGAAAGTAGATGCTATTATTGTCCCCATTATACAGATGAGGAAACTGAGACAAACAGAGGTGAAGTGACTTGTTCTGGGTCACATGGCTTCTACATGCCTGACATCTTCCTGACTCCAAGCTACATGTTCTATCCATTGTATGACTCAGTTGTTCCTTGAGTTCTTTCATTAAGTGTTCACTTCAAAACTACATAGTATCCTACCTCTTTCTTGTATTTCAATGTAATATTTGAAGATTTTCTAAATTAATATATGGCTTTCAGTGTAAAAAATTGGAAGAAAAGTAGAAAAGCAACCATGGACATGAAAAATTATAAATCATTACTATTTCATCCTCAAAAATTACTTGTTAATTTCAGGGTTCCCCACTCACTCAAATCACCCAATTTGGTTGATTATTGACTGATCTCCTAATAAGCATATCAGCAAGCAAGCCCTAGAACGTAAGCTGAGGCTCACTATGGCATTGAAGGAGGGCAGGGTTCTTTAGACATTCAAACCCAGCACTCACAATCTGATTCTCCCATCTCTAGTAAACCCTAAAGGGTTAGGTAAAAAGTTAGGTAAAAAGTTCTTTAGCTCCCAAAGATGGGAAACTTGATGTAATAAACACATAGCATTGTCTAAGGGAGAACAAGGCCCATCCCCATTCCAGGTGCATGTGAAGTGGAAGTGAGTGGTATGGGTTCTTTCTTATAGAATCTAAGAACACTTAGCTAGCACACAGAATGTCTTTAAGATTAGTCTGGCAGATTGGCTGGGTGATATAGTGGATATAGCACAAGGTCTGGAATCAGGAAAACCCAATTTCAAATTGTGAAGATGGGACTAATCATCCTCTGCCTATTTTTTGATCTAATCACCAAAAGTTTAAACACCCCACTTATACTTGAGTAGGGGAAGTCTGTAACCCAAGTCTGCAAGAGTAGGTGATGAATCAGAATTGATTGACTACTCTCTTGGCAAAGCATTTGTTGTGATTGGTAAACTTAAAGTAGATGAAGTTACGCAAAAGAAGAGCCTTTAAAAGGGAGTGATAACTTCCTGTAAGAAAGTTCTTCTTTGTTCTTTGGAGTTAGAGTTGGAGTTGAAGACTCTGCTTGCTGGACCTGAGACCTTAGACTTGGTGAGACTGTTCTTAAATCTCTCCCTTTGTACTACCACGTGGTGAATTAAAAAAACTGATTCTTTCCTGGATTTTTTCTGAATGGACTCTCCTTTTGAGAGGCTTCATGATTGAAGCCTTGCTTTATTTATCCCCAGGCCCTCAGCCGTCAGCTCAAGGCAGTGGCTACTCTGGCTGAGGACTAATTAGCCCTGCCTGGGTTGGGCCAGGAGCCAGAGCAAATCACTTAGTGCACTAGGTTAGTTATCTTGCCTTATCCTCTGTATGATTTTCTCTACTTTCACTCTCTCCTATATTTTATAAATAAATTGCTAAAATAAACATTTGGAATTGGGTAATCAATTCCTGGAGACCAAAACTCTTAATATTCAGTCCAAACATAATTTTCCCTTTTACAAAATCTGACCTCAGAATCTAACTAGCTATGTCAGTGGGGTGAAACAGTGGCCTCAGTTTCTTTTTTAAATGGGAATAACAATACCTACATCGAAGGGTTATTGTGAGGAAATAATATTTATACAGTACTTAGCAGACAGTGCCTAGAACATAGAAATGTTTTCCCCTTCCCCCTTCCTTTCTTCCCGAAGATGAACAGCTGTGTCAAAATATATCCTTCATTTTATTGACTGTTTGTTGACTATTAAAATATATATATCTCTATATATTTTTAAAGGCTTCAAACATAGGTCTGTGAGTTACCAACAGTACTCTACTGTGTGTTGCTTTGGTCATCAGTGATTTTTGACATAGATTCTATTTTAGACAAATAAACTCAACATAACTAAGTAAGTATTACTAAGTTTTGCCAAAAGCAAATTCCTAATGAAGATAACTGAAATAAACCTCAGTGAATTCTGGCTATTGAAATGGGAGTTATAATTTTTCACCACAGATACAGCATTAATGACTCATTTGCAAAAAAAACCCAACCTCTCCCAGAGATAAAGAATAATACCAGGGAATAGATTGTCCATCTTTCTTCTTCCCTTTCACAGTAAAGATTCAGAGAATGAAGAAAAAGAGGAAAATCATGATTTCTCTGCTATAGAAAGCATGACACCTCCCCTCAGTTTGACCAAGGGTCACTTAAGAGCCATGTTAGACATTTTAAGAAGTTGTCCAGGAGAAGTTTCTTTTAGAGTCATGAAAAGTATCACCAGGCCCCATTAGTATGCTTTATGGACAAGGGATTACCTCGTTAGGTGATGAGGATTCTGCCTTGACAGACTCAGAGCCTTGAAATTGACAAGTTTTTTGGTGTTCATGAAAATGATCTCGGTTAACGGAATTGTGACATCGGGAGCAAACAACTAGCTCTTCCTCAGGACTAGTACTTGGTTTTTTCTTAGATAAAGCTAGATCACTTAACAAATGCTCTGGTCTCTGAGGGGGCATTTGGCGAAGCTCTTCAGGGAGTTTATCATTTTCTTCTTTCCATTTCTCCAGACACT
>NW_025394143.1:0-5286 GCF_016433145.1 Gracilinanus agilis
TGCTGGGGGGTTACCAGCAGTCCAGTTCCCCTTGGGGGCGGGACAATTGAGCGAAAATGGAGTGAGAAGAGCCAGAGAACTGAGTAGGTTTGCAGTGGCTGATCTGAAGTGCCATCTGTCGATTTTAATTTTCATACCCTCTTTTCTTTATGATCTCATGCAGGTTTTTTTTTTCCATACATTCAAAATCACATATTAACTTTTGAAACATCACAAGATTGACATTTACTAATTATCTTACTGTGGTTAAACAAAGAAGCAAGCTTGTCAAAAATTATTCATTACAGGGTGGCTTAGTTTGAACTAATTCTTTTCAGCCATGCGTAAGGTACAAGTACATCAGTTCCTAGCTAAACATAATATTTAATTATATTTTAACTAATTATATTATGTATATAGTTATGTTATACTATTCATTCCCATCATCAATCAAGGAGATAGTTATGGTAGTTGATTACATCCAATAAGATATAATAATATCAGTCTGGTCCAATGTTTTGTTCCCATGGTGTTTTTTCTGTTATAGGATCTCTAAGAATACAGTTCTGGTAGGGTGATTCTGTGCTAATTTGTCATTGCCTTAATTTCTTTGTGTTTCACTGTTTCTATGGTCTGTAGGAGTTTGGGAACAAACTCAGGCCAGGTATTTTCTTGCTGGGAACTTTAGAAACTTGCATTAACTCACTAACTGCTGGTTTTCTGCTGGGCTGATTCTAGGGGAAATTTCTATACTCTAAGGGGTTGTACAGGGGTTTATTTTTGGATAGTGGGTAGTCTTTGGCTGTGATTGTTCTTGCCATGAACCTGTATTGTTTTTCTGTGTCTCCTTTGAGCTAGATAAGGATATTGATTGCAATAATTTCAATGCAAGTGAATGTCACTGTAAAAAGAATCATATAGGGTAAACTGAGTGTGGAATCTCCATCCTCCTGACAACCTGCTGTGCTGGATTGTCAGAGCTTGTGAGTAGCCATGCTTACCTCACAGCCTCAATGGCTTCCAGCATCTGCCCCTTTTTTTTTCTTTAATTGCAGTGACTTCAATTCAATCTGGAGCAAGGCAAGGGCTAATCCACAGACACTAAGGGTATGTAGCACATTGTTACTGGAGATGAGGGATGAGAAACTATTATAAAAGTAGGATGCTATAGAGAAGGCTGAATAGAGGGAGGAACTTTTCCTAATCAGATCTGCAATAAGTATTTGGGGTAAGGTGTCTGTTCTTACTGTGGATCTATTATGCTATGTTATCTTCTGGTGAATGAGTATGGGGTTAGGTAGCTACTGGAAGGGGAAAAGCACCTTGAAAATTTACATCTGTTACAGAAATAGTTATACCCAATATCAGAATATAAGGATGTACATCATTATGTTAAATTTTTCAAGTATTTGACTTATAACAATATTAATAATTGGGCTGGGTTTAAGATTGATCAGTCTTAAGGAGGCTTGCCCTCTTCAGGGGATGTTCTGCCATGTGAATAGTTCCTCTGGCTTGTCTTCAAATCATGGGCTTCAGTGGCTGAAGTCTTTGATGTTGTCATCTGGGTTGTTTCATGAGTCCAGCTGTTTCTGAGGAGTTCTCTGCTGTAGGTGTTCATTTCCTATGTAGGTAAAAACAAAACCTCGACCCACATATTATAGTTCTGGAGATTTTGTTTGTATGTTTGATACTCCAATTTATCTTCAGTGATTATACAAATGAGTTAATTTATAAGAGACTCGTTATAATCTTCATTGAAACAAGAACTTGGGATAGGGTATGGTCTCTTAAGTACATAGTGAAACTTAATTGTTTGCTATACGCATTCAAAATTCTGGGGCTACCGTTATTATTTCACTTTGTTTTGATTATAACAATTTGCTTTAAGAGGAAAAAACAGGGCAAGTATTAAACACTGACTTCAGGTAAGATTCAGAGCTATTAATCAGTCATGTCTTTCTTTTGAATGGTAGATACAGTTCAATGAGTTCTCGGACAACTATACCTGAATTCAAAACTCAAAATTAATATTAGTTGCAATTCCAATGGCTTTTACCTTAAACAACAATTTTTTCTAATTGTATCTGAGAAGTTTCTAAGATTTACATATACAATGAAAAGTTTTGATTTTACAAGTCATGAATTCCAATGGGATTTTTTTTTGTATACTTACTTCATTTTTATACATAATTACTTATTAACAAGTTGTGTTTTAATGCATGGTAATTTTCAGTGGCATTTCACAATAATATTTCAATAATATTTGAACTTATTTTTTCCTTAATAGCTTTAATTCTTGCATTTTGATCTCAATTCCAATTTACTCAAATAACCTTTAAGGGATATTCAGACAGTCAATACAGCAGGCATAATTTGACTAAGATCTATTTTCTTAAGGCTTAGTTTTAAGTTGGCCCAATAGATGTAATTATTCGCTTTTTGTAAATTTTCGAAATAAAGATAACCACTTAAATTGAACCAATTCATTGTATAGAATGTATCATCATTTTTAACTTTGAAAA
Source organism: Gracilinanus agilis (assembly GCF_016433145.1). Lineage (NCBI taxonomy): Eukaryota > Metazoa > Chordata > Mammalia > Didelphimorphia > Didelphidae > Gracilinanus > Gracilinanus agilis. Next base: position 2,505 of record NW_025394143.1, read on the forward strand.
CTTGATAAAAGGGTAATTTTTGAAAGTCTCGAGAATTTAGAAAGCTTTAGGAAATTTCCAAACAATATTTTCTTTGTGTTAACTGTCTGTATCCTCTATATTTCTTTTTTATTTTATAAGTACACCTAAACTGCTAAATTTAAACCAATTTTTTAAACCAATTCTTTTTGATGTTTTACATTTTAACTATTTATTAGTAATATCTGCTGTTTCCCCTTTTTTATTTTTAATTTACACTCCAATTGTGGTGAATTAGGGAAACCTGAATTTTTGAACAATATTATAGATGTTATAAAGTTGATATTAGCTTCTTGTTCATTTTTTCACTTTACAGAGCTAAGCTGGCAAGTCATGCTTGATTGGTCACTGTACCGTTCTGAGTCTGTTCACATGAGGTTATTCTACTTGCTTGTTCTTACCCATAATAATATTTTTTAAAACAAATTGCATGTTATTCTTTAGATCATGTATTTCTTTTCATACATTGCACATGCTTTTAAAATAATTTTTATATCCTAATCAATTACAATGCTGTCCAAAAATACTGTCCAAATTTCTATATTCATAATATACTAGATTCTTAATGCATGTATTATTTTTAAATTACCAAATTTTGAAACCCTAATTTTAATTATATTTTTTCCTGTTGCTTAATATGATGGTACATATCTTAGAATAACAATTTTACCTGCTCATCTGTTTACCCAAATTTTTTGATCATATATAATCTTCTTTATATTATGTCACATCTTTTTAATAAGTTGATATTAAATTCTTATATGCTTCATATTTATATTTAGCAACCTCAAATTCAGTCTGATAAGCATTTTTGGTAAGTCTGATCATTCAAATTTGTATTTCACACACTGCAAGTCCTAACAGATAACTTTTCAATATAAGTTTTGTGCATTCTTAAATTTAACTGTAATTCCATTTTTTAACTGGTAGTCAGTGAATTTACACTATACCATCAGTACCTATTCAGTTCCTTAGCAAATGTATATTCTAATGGGTAGAGAAAGGTCCATGAGTTTTAGGGAAAGGGGGCGATGTTTCTTAGCTTCTCTTAACTATTTCCTGCTGAACGGGGGTGGCTTGGATAATTCACTCTCAGCATATAATTTTCTCATGGACTCTCTGTCTAAAGGGGTCTAATTTTAAAATGTAAGTCAATTGTATTGTTCTAATAATCTTTAAGTTAAATTTTCACTAACATCAGTCTGATTAATGTTAGGTTGAATTCACAGTTGTTTAAAGAAGCTTTTTTCACTCTTGGTTAAGCACTGAGCAAGACTGATGGTTTTTGGCTAGCTAGTAAAGTTAAGCTGCACTTCTGTACTTCTGTAACAACTCAGAATCATTGCTTTCTGTCTGAATAAGTTTTTCTTAGATCGCTTTTTGGAATCTTTTGTAATTTTTCATTAGATATATATATCTCAATACTTAACCTGTTGATAGAATTTTGGTGATGGGATCAAATTTGTCCATTTTTTCTGTCTTTTGATTTCTATGTTCCCTTTCTCATGGCCAGTGAGAAATGGAAGGAGAAATGTTTGACAGATTAGTTTGTTTAATTCTTGCCTTAATAAGAGCAGAGAATAAGATTTCTTTTAACCAATTAAATTATCTTAGAGTTTAAGACATTCAGAAATTAAGATGTTATTTTCTGAATTTCTCAAACGCCTCTGTCTGTCTTCCCCATTCTTCTGGAACGAATGAATAAGAGAGAGAGAGATTTATTTTTCCCAACATGTAACCTTCACATTGTGATCACAGACAAACAACATATAACACATATACTGATCAAGGACACATTTCCCAGGCATATCACACACACTCTGACAAATATAAAACATAAATTATATAAGCTAGTTTCTTCTTTTCATCCTGGCAAAAGATCAATTGTTACAATTCATATCTCCGTGACTAAAGAATTCTGTGAAAAAGAATGAGTCAGAAAAGGGTTAACTCTTAGCAAAGAGCTGGCTGACATGATAAATTTTGTTTCTTAACTACCTTTTTTCATGCTTCAATGGATATTCTAAAATAAAAACACTTTTGCTTCTGCACTTTTCTATGAAGGGGGACTCTGATACCTGCCTGAATAATTCCAAGTATGCCACATTGCTAGAAAGATTGATTTAACTAAGTGAAAATTGTTAAAACTTTTTACATTGTCTGTGGCTATTACTAATTGGGCTCTTTCCAAAGGGGAAAGAAAAAAAAAAACTATGACAGAACTGGTTTTTCTAACTGAAACAAAAAAGAGAGAGAGTAGCCAGCCGCTTTTGAAAAAGGGGGGGAAGTGGAGAGGAAAAATTTCTGGTCACTTTAAATTTGCCGTTTCTGAGAGATTGCCTTATCTATGAAGTAGTCTTAAATCTATCTTCCTAGAGAGAGAAAAATACCTGGAGGGGAGGGGGGGCCGCTGGGGGCCGCTGAACCGAAAGTAGAAAGTCCCAGCCAGGATCACTATATCTCTGAATCATAATTTGCTGCTGTTTACTGTGCTTGATCATTTTAATAATTAGATTTCTTTCCTTTGATTCACTATGTTCCATAGGGTACTGTATCTTGAAAGTTCTGACTTACCCACCCCTAACCCACACTCACTGGTGGGCGGCCTGCAGAATCCTTGGGTGGGATCTCCAATTGTCCGTAGGGATGCGTTCTCAGCTTTTCTTTGAGGGTTTGGGGGTCTAGCCTCTCCAAGAGTCCCTGGATTCGGGCCACTCTGCTGGGGGGTTACCAGCAGTCCAGTTCCCCTTGGGGGCGGGACAAT
>NW_025394144.1:0-1913 GCF_016433145.1 Gracilinanus agilis
AGAAGAAGAAGAAGAAGAAGAAGAAGAAGAAGAAGAAGAAGAAGAAGAAGAAGAAGAAGAAGAAGAAGAAGAAGAAGGAAGAAGCCTCTGTACTTTATGAGTAAAGCAGAATTGCAGTAGCTCAAAAGAAATGTGAGATTAGCAAATTTAGAAACATCTCTATCCCAAATGTTCATATGGACTATTCATGACTGATTTGTGGTAGAACCTTCCAAGCTCATATTGGTTAGATCAGCCACAATCAGACACATTCTACATTGACCCTGACATAGTGACATCATTCCAGACCTCCTTAAGTAGGAGGGACAACAACCACCATTAACCATCCTCTGTGCTGGTATAAGTTTACTGAAGGGCATTTGGAAACAAGTCCAAGGTCTGGAAGCATAGCAGTGTGTGGGAGGAGTGGCAGTGGCTGTCATGAGAGTGCTCTCTGTTATGGGAGATAGGTAAGTGTGAGCTTGTCTTTGAGCAAGATGTGTTTGGGATTTGGTGAGAGGAGAAAGAGGTCCTTAGAGAGGGTGAATGTGGCTGTGGCCTTAAGTATCTGGGGTGTGGTTTGAGGGGGAATAGCAGAGTTAGAATAAAATGTGGGCAAGGGAAGAGAAGTAGGGTATTGATCTGATTAGTTTTATTTTCTAGACCAACTCCCAAGGAGGTCTCTGCTGATATGGAGTGATTGAGCTGTGATGGAAAGCTCTAAGATCAAGTTCTGACAACCACAGCCATTTGAACCTGGGGTTCTGACTTCCTAGGCTCTGTTTTGTATATGTATTTTCCAGAAGGGCATGTTAGTTAGCTTAAGGCACTGGATGGAATGACAGAATTAAATTCAATAAACACTAATTATGTACCCACTATATTTGGGGTACTGTGGCTATACTTCAGGGAACAGATAGCTTTGTTGGCCCCTTAGATTTGTAGGGGGAAGGGAATAGCATTTATATAGTGTCTACTATGTGTCAGATACTCTGCTAAGTACTTTTTATAAATAATATCTCATTGTGAAAACACATGTATAAGCCAGTGGAACTGCTTGTTAGCTCCAGGAGAGAAGAGAGAAGAGGGGAGGGAGAGAACATGAATCATGGAACCATGGAAAAATACTTAAACAAATAAATTTAATTTAAGAACAAATAAATAAATAAATAGTTTCTCATTTGATCTCCACAATCCTGAGAGGGAGGTGCTATTATTATCCCCATTTTGTGGATGAAGAAACTGAGGCAAATAGGGTTAAAGTGATTTATCTAGGATCACACAGCTAGTGTCTGAAGCCAGATTTAAACTTAGGCCTCTCTGACTCTAGACCTGGCACTCTATCCACTAGGACATGTAGACTTTAAGATGATAAATCTAAAGCTAGACATGGGCAGCTAGGTGGCACAGTGAATAGAGTGCTGGACCTGGAGTCAGGAAGACTCATCCTCTGGGTAAGTCACTTAACCCTGTTTGCCTCAGTTTCTTCATTTGTAAAATGAAGTTAAGAAGGAAATGGCAAGCCACTCCAGTATCTTTGCCCAGAAAACTCCAAATGGGGTCATGAAGAGTTGGACATTCCTGAAAAATGACTGAACAAGAACAAAGCTGGAAGGCATCTGAAATGTTATCTAGTCCAGTTTATTCATTTTATACATGAGGAAGCTGAGACCCAAAAATACATTCAGAAAGCAAATTAGAAAGTCTAGGGGAGGGAGCAACTAGGTGACTCAGTGCATTAAGAGCCAGGCCCAGAGACAGGAGACCATGAATTTAAATCTGTTCTCAAATACTTCCTATCTGAGTAATCCTGGTCAAGTCATTTAACCCCCATTGCTTAGCCCTTATTGTTCATCTGCCATGGAACCAATAATACAGAACTGATTCTAAGATGGAAGGTAAGGATTTTTTAAGAGGAAGGAAGGAAGGAAGGA
>NW_025394145.1:0-2820 GCF_016433145.1 Gracilinanus agilis
TGAGAGCCATAAACACCACATTTTTTAAAATGTAATTTCATGAGAGCCGTACAGTGCTCACAGTGCGCGCTCCTGTAACAGTGCCTGAAAAAATTGACTTTATGGCTCCTGCAGAAAGAGCCATAACCTGGCCCTCAAAAGAGCCAGATATGGCTCAAAAGCCATACCTTGTGGACCCCTGCCCTAGCCTCTGGCTATGATTCTTTTCCCAAGCTTGATTGTATCTTGTCTATATGATAATGCCAATCATATTTCCCAGCCCCTGGATCTTCCCAAATGGCATATAAGTTCAGCACTCCCGGGGGTTAGGGACCAGAGCAAGCAGTGTTCAATCCTCAGACTCTGCATAAGGCATGTGGTGCATGGCTCTGAGTGGAGGCCTATTAAGCCCTGTTTCCCCCTTTTCCTTAATTAAAGAGTGGCTTTTATGACTATTTAATAGTTCTGTGTTTTTTCAAAGTTAACAAAGGGAGTCATCAATTTCCTAAACAGAAGTCTTCTCTGTCCTCATCCTTTCAAGCTTTGATGTTGTTGACAACTTTCTACTCCTAAATACTTTATTCTTTGGATTTTTGTGACACTTGAATGTTGCTGCTTCTCCTTTAAAGTCTAACCACTCTTCCTCAATTTACTTTATTGAATTATCATCTTTGTAAAGTTCCCTTTGCATGTATGCACCTTTCTGGTAAATGCTCTTTTCTTTCTCTAGCCTCTTTTGTTCAATTTATCTGATCCCCTTGAGTAATTTATATAAATTACTCCCATATCTGCATATCAGTCCTTCATCTCTTCCCTGAATGTCTATAACACCAAGTATCTGTAGAACCACTTTACTTTGCTGTTTCAAAGGCTTTTCAGATGCAAGACATCTAAAACAATACAATCCTATTAAGGGGAACTTCACATTTCCAGTTACCCAAGTTTACAACTTTAGATTCACCTTCAACTTTTAACTTCTGCTGGTATCCAAATCTAATCAGTCACCAAGCCTTATCAGTTCTGGATCCACAGCAGCTTTTTAATTTCACTCTACTCAATTTTTCTCTACCTACCTAGACATTGCTCTAAGTTTGCCCCTAATGACCTCTTACCTGGACTACATCATCAAATCTTCAAAATTGGTTCCTTTGCCTCCTCTTCTGTCTTTCCTTTTGTCAAATCATTATGCATATAACCCAAATGAATATTTCTGAAGTACAAGTCTGACCATATCATTAAGTCATTAAAGAAACACAAGGGGCTCCCTACTACTGCCTCTGAGTTAAAAGATAAACTCCTCTATTTAACATTTAAATCCCTTCATGATCTGGATCCAATTTATCTTTCCAGTATAATTTTACCTTTAACATATTACACATTCCAGGATTCTCTGTACTTGGTGGGCCCCCATACACACACACTAAGTATCCTTAAGTCTTAATATTTCAAGATCATCTCAAGATCTTTTCAGTCATCTCAAGATCTTTTACCACCTTATACACCATCTAGATATGTTCATTTGTCTTTGCAAAAATATGGTGCCCAGAACCAAACAAAGCACACTAGGTGTGATCTGAGAAAGGCAGAATAGGGCAGAACAATCATTTCTGCATTCTAGGTACTCTGTTGTGGGGGGCTTGAGGTGAGCCCCTGGGGTTCAGGAAGGTACCTTTGGCAAGAATGCAAGACTTTGAAACTTAGCTTGAATATAAAAGAAAGATTTATTAGTTTAGAAGGTAAAATTGAATCTGGACAGGAGGACAGCTTAGGTGGAAGCCTGCCTCCTAGGTGGAACAGTATAGATAGAAAGCTGTTCCCCCAGACGACATCAATTCTGGGGGTGTTATACTCTATCCAACAGTGAAGACATGACTCTAGAGTGGTAAGCACTGAAGCAAGGGGTGTGGGGAGGTTTGCCTGAAGGTATAGGGGGTGGCCCCCATGGTTTGGAGGACAGATAGATGTCTGAGATATAACTTGATAATATCAAGGTATAGCCTGGAGGTATATCTCTCTGTCCACCTCAAGCCTAAAGGATTACCCAAAGAGGATAATCCTCTCTGGGTCAGATGTTTTGGGTTAGGAGTCAGGAGGATGTAAGGGAACAAAGGAATTTCCCTGCTAATAGTCAGCCTGAAATGTTTCTATAGTTTTGAGGATAAAATGCCCATGCCACTATCCATTTCTTAATATCACTTAATATAAAATTGATTTTTGGCTTCCATGCAATACTATTTACTCAAACTGTGCTCAAAATTCTCTAAAAGTCTGACATCTTTTTTCATACAAATTGCTGCACAGCTATCCTTAACCCATCTTATGCTTGTTATACAGAGTAATTACTTAATATTAATACAATTTCCATCAGCAATTTCATCACCTTTGTACCCTAGAAAGTGTTTTATTATTTATAGATCATTTTAAAAATTGTTAAATACAAGATAACTAAAACTTTTATGTAAATAAAGAGGAGGGAAAAAAGAGGATTACAGATAGGAATGACAATGTAAGCACTGCTATGGAGAAAAGAATGCATATATTGCATTTAGGAGCTTAAGAATAATTCCTTGGAATGGCAGAGAATTTTATAGTTTCCCAAGAGCAAGCAGCTAAATGGCACTTTGAATAGACTGCTGGATCTGGAATTAGGAAGAGTCAAGTTCAAATCCATACTAAGATATTTATTAGCTATGTGAACCTGAGCTAGTCAGTTAACCTTTCTTTTAGTTTCCTCATCTGTGAAATGATGATAATATTAAATCCAGGGTTGTTATAAAGATCAAATGAAAAAAATATTTGTAAATCTTTTGCAAACATAAAAAATGGTAAAAGTTACAAATC
>NW_025394146.1:0-2820 GCF_016433145.1 Gracilinanus agilis
GATTTGTAACTTTTACCATTTTTTATGTTTGCAAAAGATTTACAAATATTTTTTTCATTTGATCTTTATAACAACCCTGGATTTAATATTATCATCATTTCACAGATGAGGAAACTAAAAGAAAGGTTAACTGACTAGCTCAGGTTCACATAGCTAATAAATATCTTAGTATGGATTTGAACTTGACTCTTCCTAATTCCAGATCCAGCAGTCTATTCAAAGTGCCATTTAGCTGCTTGCTCTTGGGAAACTATAAAATTCTCTGCCATTCCAAGGAATTATTCTTAAGCTCCTAAATGCAATATATGCATTCTTTTCTCCATAGCAGTGCTTACATTGTCATTCCTATCTGTAATCCTCTTTTTTCCCTCCTCTTTATTTACATAAAAGTTTTAGTTATCTTGTATTTAACAATTTTTAAAATGATCTATAAATAATAAAACACTTTCTAGGGTACAAAGGTGATGAAATTGCTGATGGAAATTGTATTAATATTAAGTAATTACTCTGTATAACAAGCATAAGATGGGTTAAGGATAGCTGTGCAGCAATTTGTATGAAAAAAGATGTCAGACTTTTAGAGAATTTTGAGCACAGTTTGAGTAAATAGTATTGCATGGAAGCCAAAAATCAATTTTATATTAAGTGATATTAAGAAATGGATAGTGGCATGGGCATTTTATCCTCAAAACTATAGAAACATTTCAGGCTGACTATTAGCAGGGAAATTCCTTTGTTCCCTTACATCCTCCTGACTCCTAACCCAAAACATCTGACCCAGAGAGGATTATCCTCTTTGGGTAATCCTTTAGGCTTGAGGTGGACAGAGAGATATACCTCCAGGCTATACCTTGATATTATCAAGTTATATCTCAGACATCTATCTGTCCTCCAAACCATGGGGGCCACCCCCTATACCTTCAGGCAAACCTCCCCACACCCCTTGCTTCAGTGCTTACCACTCTAGAGTCATGTCTTCACTGTTGGATAGAGTATAACACCCCCAGAATTGATGTCGTCTGGGGGAACAGCTTTCTATCTATACTGTTCCACCTAGGAGGCAGGCTTCCACCTAAGCTGTCCTCCTGTCCAGATTCAATTTTACCTTCTAAACTAATAAATCTTTCTTTTATATTCAAGCTAAGTTTCAAAGTCTTGCATTCTTGCCAAAGGTACCTTCCTGAACCCCAGGGGCTCACCTCAAGCCCCCCACAACAGAGTACCTAGAATGCAGAAATGATTGTTCTGCCCTATTCTGCCTTTCTCAGATCACACCTAGTGTGCTTTGTTTGGTTCTGGGCACCATATTTTTGCAAAGACAAATGAACATATCTAGATGGTGTATAAGGTGGTAAAAGATCTTGAGATGACTGAAAAGATCTTGAGATGATCTTGAAATATTAAGACTTAAGGATACTTAGTGTGTGTGTATGGGGGCCCACCAAGTACAGAGAATCCTGGAATGTGTAATATGTTAAAGGTAAAATTATACTGGAAAGATAAATTGGATCCAGATCATGAAGGGATTTAAATGTTAAATAGAGGAGTTTATCTTTTAACTCAGAGGCAGTAGTAGGGAGCCCCTTGTGTTTCTTTAATGACTTAATGATATGGTCAGACTTGTACTTCAGAAATATTCATTTGGGTTATATGCATAATGATTTGACAAAAGGAAAGACAGAAGAGGAGGCAAAGGAACCAATTTTGAAGATTTGATGATGTAGTCCAGGTAAGAGGTCATTAGGGGCAAACTTAGAGCAATGTCTAGGTAGGTAGAGAAAAATTGAGTAGAGTGAAATTAAAAAGCTGCTGTGGATCCAGAACTGATAAGGCTTGGTGACTGATTAGATTTGGATACCAGCAGAAGTTAAAAGTTGAAGGTGAATCTAAAGTTGTAAACTTGGGTAACTGGAAATGTGAAGTTCCCCTTAATAGGATTGTATTGTTTTAGATGTCTTGCATCTGAAAAGCCTTTGAAACAGCAAAGTAAAGTGGTTCTACAGATACTTGGTGTTATAGACATTCAGGGAAGAGATGAAGGACTGATATGCAGATATGGGAGTAATTTATATAAATTACTCAAGGGGATCAGATAAATTGAACAAAAGAGGCTAGAGAAAGAAAAGAGCATTTACCAGAAAGGTGCATACATGCAAAGGGAACTTTACAAAGATGATAATTCAATAAAGTAAATTGAGGAAGAGTGGTTAGACTTTAAAGGAGAAGCAGCAACATTCAAGTGTCACAAAAATCCAAAGAATAAAGTATTTAGGAGTAGAAAGTTGTCAACAACATCAAAGCTTGAAAGGATGAGGACAGAGAAGACTTCTGTTTAGGAAATTGATGACTCCCTTTGTTAACTTTGAAAAAACACAGAACTATTAAATAGTCATAAAAGCCACTCTTTAATTAAGGAAAAGGGGGAAACAGGGCTTAATAGGCCTCCACTCAGAGCCATGCACCACATGCCTTATGCAGAGTCTGAGGATTGAACACTGCTTGCTCTGGTCCCTAACCCCCGGGAGTGCTGAACTTATATGCCATTTGGGAAGATCCAGGGGCTGGGAAATATGATTGGCATTATCATATAGACAAGATACAATCAAGCTTGGGAAAAGAATCATAGCCAGAGGCTAGGGCAGGGGTCCACAAGGTATGGCTTTTGAGCCATATCTGGCTCTTTTGAGGGCCAGGTTATGGCTCTTTCTGCAGGAGCCATAAAGTCAATTTTTTCAGGCACTGTTACAGGAGCGCGCACTGTGAGCACTGTACGGCTCTCATGAAATTACATTTTAAAAAATGTGGTGTTTATGGCTCTCA
>NW_025394147.1:0-1240 GCF_016433145.1 Gracilinanus agilis
TGGGAAATGGTATGCTATGTTTGTATGAGGGACAGAAAGATCAGATTGGCTATTTCACAGAGTGTGTAAAGAGAAAGGAAAATGCAAAGTGACTAGAAGAATGGTGATATTTTCAACAGAAATAAGAAAGTTCAAGAGTGGTTTAGGTTTGGAATTCAGTTTTGGACATATCTGAGTTTGAAATATCTCTAGTACATCCAGTTTGAAATGTCCAGTAGGCAGTTGTGATGCAAGATTGAAGCTCAGGAAAAAGTCAAAGGTTGGAAGATGTGAGAATCATCAGCACAGAGCCAACTAAGAGAGAGTATATGTAGAGAAGAGGTCCCAGGTGGGAAATGTGGGGATGTATGCACAGTTAGGGGGAGTATTTTAGAAGATATTCTGATGAAAGAGAATGATATGGAATGGTCAGACAAGGAGAACCAAGAGTTGTCTAACTCTATTTGTCACTTGATCCAGTTGCTATAACTCTTCTGCCTAAAAATTCCACTGAATAAGGTTCAGATTTCTCTGCTAATATTCGAAGTCTTCTAAAAAAAACCTGGTAGTACCAATCTTCCTCCTGGCCAGTCCCATCCTTCCAGCCTTATCTCAAACTTCTCTCCTACTTGAACTCTGCTCCAGCCTTCTTCAATAACTTTCTCCCCAGGCCTATATCTTAGGTTGTTTCCCATGTCTACCATATCCTCCTTTCTCCTTTTCATATGTTGAATTCCTAACTGTCTTTTAAGGGTTAACCACGTTCAAGTATCATCTCCTCCAAGAAGTCTTCCTTGACTTCTTGCTCAGACCATGTTGCGTTTTGTAACATTCTAATGCTTTTAGGAACTACATATATATGGAGTGATATTTTAAACACCCTTCAAAGAGAAATAGAATTTAAAACAACAAAGATATCACTTAAAACAACATAATTTTGTTGGCTCTGATATTATAGAAAGTATTCTATCCTAATTCAAAATAAACATTTTGAAAATAATACTATATGTTTTAGTTTTTTGGATTTTTGCCTCATTCCCTCCTTACCTGCTGTGCACTCCTTTTGGGCTGCTGGGCAGAGGGGCGGGTGATTTGAAAAAATGTCATCAGGCACAAAATGGAGAGGAGGAAGGGAGGGAAGGGAGCAGCTCCACTCAAAAGTAAATTTGAGGAGAAAACACTAGCAGCTGAGGGAATTAGGAAAAGCCTCATGTAGAAGGTAGTACTTGAGCTGAGCCTTGAACTAAACTATAGTTTCTAA
>NW_025394148.1:0-5695 GCF_016433145.1 Gracilinanus agilis
GCATCTTCTGTGCCACATTCCACTGGGCCCAGGACAGTACCCTGAGGGTGCTGAAACATCTGAGGAAGGAGATGAGATTGCCTCTGCTGTCTTGGGTCCAATGGGCTTATTATGGTCTGGTCAACTTCCACAAGAAGACCAAAGGTACTGATGTCATCCGGCAAATCATTCTTCATCATCTCTTCTTCACCTGCCTCTGGGGTTGCCTGCATATATGCAGGGAGATGGTCTTCCAGAGGATCCAGGCCATGTGGTCTCAAGGCTTCTGGCTCCTGCATGATTCCAAGATATGGTGGGCTCCTATGTCTACCTATGATTCCTTGGAAGCCTGTCCCTACAGCCTCCCCAGCAACAACCTCCCCCTGAGCCAGCGCTTCCCAGGGCCAGACCCCTCCACCTTCAGCTGGCTTTCCCCAGGCTCAGCCAGCCTGAATACCCTTGTGGTACAAAGGAACATGGGAGAGCAAACCAGGACCTGCAGCCTTGAGTCTCCGGGGACCCTTCCTGCCCTCAGGTGTCAGAGCAAGAGGACCAGAATCACCTTATCCTGGAAGGAGGTCCTGGTTAAGCACATCAGGAGAGCCTGTATCCTCCTGCTGCTGCTCTTTATCTATGACCTGGTGGTACTCCATGGTCAGGTCAGAAAATAAAGTGACCAAGTGTGAAATGACTCTGAGAATCTCTGTGTCTTTCTTTGGACCTGACATAGACAAGGCAGGCAGACAGACAGGAGGGACTATGCAGTGATGACTTAGAGAGTCACCATGACTTTATTTAGCACTAAGATAGGCTGGCAGGTAGAAGAAGCCTTTAAATCTACTAACCCTTTCTCTGAAAACCTTCCCAGTTGTTCAGCAGGGATGACTTTTCCCTTAGACTTTGGAGAGTTTTTCTAACATAAACTTTAAGTGAGAGTGAAATAACTCTAAGAACTATTGATTCTTAGCACTGATCTCAAGACAACTTAGTCGTGCTAAAGCTAATTGGGTTGACTCAATTCACTCAATCATTCAAAGCTCTCTAAAAATGGCTTGCATTTTTCTGTGCTTGCCATTTCTTTATAAAGTTCCAACCCACTACCCTCATCTGTCATGAAAAACAAAAACAACTGATAGGGTGACCTCATCTTAGAATGTAAATGATATTCTGCTCTTAGAGATCCTAGCCTCTCTGCAGGAGGACCCAAAGCATGTTCTGAGGAGATAATTAAAGACTTGTTCTCTAGAACTTGAACCTGGTTTTCTTCTTAGTGATCTTCTCATTTACAGGACTCTTGTCATTGTTGACATGGTTCTTCTGTTTTTGCTCATTTCATCCTGAATCAGTTCATAAAGAGCTTCTCTTTTTGGTCTGAATTATTGTTTTTTTTGTTTCTTATTACACAACAATATTCCATTCTATTCACATACCGAAATTTGTTCAGCCTTTACCCAGTGAACAGCTACTGAACTTGTCTTCCCTTTTTGATGCCACCAAAGTGATGTGAATCTTTTGTCACTGTTTTATCTTTATGGCTATCTTTATTCTTCCTACAGGTCTATAATATGCCTTGTAGTGAAACTGACCACTGCTCAAAGAAGATGAAAATATGAGTCACTTTTCTTGCCCAATTCCAAATTGTTATCCAGCTGGACCAATCCATAGCTTCCCTGGTGGTATTTAGCCAGTCGTACTAGTCCATAAACATTGCCTGCTGTGTGCCAGGCACTGAGCTAAACAAACCCCTTGGAGATAAAGAAAGGCAAAAGAGAACCCTCTCACCCTCAGGAAACCCACAGTGCAATGGAGGAAGACAACATACAAACAACCTATAGATAGGCTCAACAGGAAATAATCAACAGATGGAATGCACTGGAATTAAAAGAGATAGGGAAACTCTTCCTTTAGAAAGTAGCATTTAAGCTGAAAGACAGAGGAAGCCAGGAAAGTCAGGAAACAGAGATGAGGAAGGCAAATGACTATTCCAGGCATGAGGGACAGCCAGTGAAAATGCCCAGATTGAAGAGATGGAGTGGAAAGGTATGACCATCTTTGTGTGTGGCTGAAGTGGGGTGGAAGAGTAACTAAACATGAGGAACTAGTTTGAGTAACAGAAGTCAGGGCAAGTAAGGAAGTATCAATATGGATACTGAAATCCACTATTTTGAGGCTGGGAGTTGGGAAGACCAGAAAACCTCTGACCAGGTACTGAATTCATTGCAGAAAGAGAATGACCAGGAGATTGGTAGAAAATGACCACCAGGAGGCAGCTGGTTGACTCAGTGGATGGAGAGCCAGGCCCAGATGAGAGGTCTTAAGTTCAAATTTGACCTCAGATACTTCCCAGTTGTGTGACCCTGGGCAAGTCACATAACCCCCATTGCCTAGCCCTTACCATTCTTCTGCCTTAGAACCAATACACCGTAGCGACTCCAACACGGAAGGTAAGGGTTTAAAAAAAAAATGGCTACAAGCATGAAGACCAGAACAGTCTCCAAAGGTCCCAGAAACCAGGAAGGTCTCAAAAAGTCTCAGAGACCAGAAAGGCCTTAAAAGGTCTTGAGTGGAGGTTCGGGATTTCTCATTGGGGGGACAGACATGAAACTATAAAAGAGTGTATTTTGTGATACAGGATCTCAGATGTCAAACTGGCGAGTCTACTGCTGGATGGTTTGATTTTCTTGCTCATAATAAAGGCAGATCTTGGCCTGCAAAAAAAGAAAATGGCTACCAAAATTTTGATTGGGTGGTCAATGTGAATTTTGTCAGCTTGTCTTCACATAACCTCCTACCCGCTTCCAGTTCTGGTCACTTCTTTGTTGTCTCCACCAGTTTTCAGGCAGTGACCTATAGAAACTCAGAGGAGTCTTAATTTGCCTTCATCTGTTCATTAATGACCTGAAGCAGACATCTAACTAGTCCTTACTGGTTTGAGATTAGTTCTTCTTTTGAAAACTTTATCCAGATTCTTTGAACTCTCAACTCTTTTGAAGCATATCCAGGCTTCAGGACTTAAAAATTGACCAAGCAGCTTGTTTACAACAGTCCTGTTGATTGTGTAATGCAGGTAGAAGGATTATCCTCACTTCACTGATGAAGAAACTGAGGCACAGAGGAATTAGTGATTCTCTGGGCTCCAGTTTTCCCATCTTTAAAACAGAAACAGGGCATCTTGCAGGCTTAGGTGATTTCTAAGGTCATTTCCAGCTCCAAGCCGGTGACTCTGGGATTTGTTCAAGGTCCCATACCTAGCAAGCTGTCAAAACCACATCCAGTAAGCTTCTTTCTATCATAGCTACAGGTAAAAGCCTGAGGATTCAGGAAGCCTTTACATTGATTTATTTAATTTAATTTCTTTTCTGACTTAAACTCAGAGTACTGCCATGCCATACATTAAAATGTGTGTCAATGTTTTCCTCTTCTCTCGCCACCACTCCTCACTCCATTAGACCACTCTCCAGTTCCAGGAGGCTGGGAAGCTCTCTTATCTAAACTTTAGTGATGTTTAGTGATCTTATCTAAACTTTAGCATGGAGTGACCCTCAATAATAATAGTTATGTAAGGCTGGGTCTTGGGCACATGGACATTTGAAGAGTTTGAAGAATGATGGAGCCTGGTTTTCCCCTTCATTGCGTGTGCGGAATATTAAGACAAATTTCAAGTTGGCTCGCTGGGTGCTTTTTGGATTAGGGGGTGAACTGGGATTAGGAGCGTGCAAGAGACTCCATTGGCTGGGTCTGGTAGTAGATGTGCCTTGGAGGCTGAGACTGTCCATCTCTGCATTTCCAGAGTCCTGAGCTCCAGTGGGCATTATCACTCAGATGTCCTTACTGAACTCTAATATCAGGAGCCAACGAGAGTACAGCTTTCCTAAAGGAGGGAACTGACCAAGCTTGGAAAAGAAGAGCAGCCAAATCTCCCTAGCCAATCCGTAGTGGGGTTGGCCTTTAAGAAGCACTTCTAGGGGGCTCACAAAAGGAAGACTCTCTTGGGGGTAGTTCTAGGCTCTATCCTTCCTTGGCATCCAGAGAGTAGAAGAGCTTCTCTGGGCCTCTGGGTTGGGGAGGAACCTTGGGCTCTCACTCCCACCTAGAGCTAGTAGCCTGAAGCTGATTAAACTCTGGCATTGGGCAGAGGCAGTCCCAGCACCTTCAGCTGACTCTCCAGGGACACCTGAGTCCAGAAGAAGCCAGAATATGCCCATGGCGCCATGATTGCTTCTCTCCCTGTTATGCCAATTCTCTTCCGCCTTAGGGGATGGAAGGCTGAGATACAGAACAGCCTAGACTGTGATCCTATGAGCTTCCAAAGGTCAGCAAAGCAACGAGAAGGTCAATGGTTTTGTGAAGTCTAGACTAGAGTGTGTGGCCAACTGAATGAGCTACTATCCACCAGCTCAGGCCAGAGGAACAACCAGGGTCCAGGTCGAATCGTGAGGGGAGCCAGTGAATTGCCCATATCCAATATTCTTGCTCCTACAAGAGGTAGGGAGCTTGTCCACTGCCATGACCCATTCAGAAGTGAACTTGTGGGGATGGATACTTTGTAGAAACTGCTTTCAAGTTTGAGCCCACTTATTCCAAGGACCAAGTTAGGAGTACCAGAGGGGGAAGAGGGTGCTTCTGAGTATTGGGGGAATGGTTTTGACTTCTGTTCAATCCCTTTATAAAAGTTAATTGGAATCAACAGCGTGGCTCATTGGATAGCCAGGCCTGGAGACGGGAGGTCCTGGGTTCAAATCTGGCTTCAGCCACTTCCTAGTTGGGTGACCTTGAGCAAGTCATTTAACCCTCATCACCTAGCCCTTACCATTCTTCTGCCTTGGAACCGATGAACAGTATTGATTCTAAGACTGTTTTAAGAGGAACTCAGAAGAATGAGGGGCTTACTCAAATAGCATTAGAGAAGCATTGCTCTTGTTCCCTCTGAAGTAGCCAGCCAGCTCTGTCTCCTGACTTATCAGTACAAGAGGGAAGTTGGATAAGAACCCCCAGTTTCTAAGGGAGATGCAAATTTACATGATTGATGTGAGGGTTTATTGAAGAGTGAAAATTCCCCAGCCAAGGAATATGGTAGTTAGAAGAGGCCTAAAATGCCATCTGATCCCATTCTTTGCCTAATATTAGGGTGATCCATCCAACCCTACCTAGAGTTGGAAGGTACCATAGATGACAACTAATTCATAAGGAAAATAGTCTGAGTAACACAGGATCCACAGACTGTCACTTTTAAATTTTGTTTTATTTTTTAAAAATGTTTTCCCATGATTCATATTCTCTCCCTCCCCTCTTCCCTCCCCACTCCCAGAGCCGACAAGCGATTCCACTGGATTATATGATGATTATCACTTGATACCTATTTCCATATTATTCATTTTTGTAATAAAATAATCTTTTAAAACCAAAATCCCAAATCATAAACCCATGTAAATAAGTGATGTCATGTTTTTCTTTTGTGTTTCCACTCCCACAGTTCTTTCTCAATGTGGATAGCCTTCTTTCTCATAAGTCCCTGGGGATTGTCCCCAGGTTGCCATTTTGAAAGTCAGTGCTCCCACTCAGGTTGACATAACACAATGCTTCTCCTCCCCGCCCCCCATGACATCACTGCTCTGGCTTTTGTGCTGTCACTAACTGGTAAGATGTCCTTCTTCTGGCTGGATGTCCAAATAATTTGAGGGTATGAGCTGGTAGCCAGAGGCCAGACCCGTGGCTG
>NW_025394149.1:0-6932 GCF_016433145.1 Gracilinanus agilis
TTCTTGGGTAGTGATGGTAGTGATGTGGAAATTATGAAACCAAAAGACATGACTAAAACTTATGTTCTTAAAGAGTTGCAGTGAGTAAAAAAATCCAACTCCTTGAAGGCAACCTGGTGATGAGCCACTCTGAATTTTTCTAGGCTGGTCCTTAGATGAGAGATGATTACCCGGACAATGGTCTGAGCCTTTCCAGCAGGGTAGTACTTGCCAGATTTTGCATCCCATTGGCACAGACTTCCCTCATTTAGGTTCTATGGAGATTAGAATCATAAAGCACTACAGATAGGTGAGTTGTATACTGAGATGGCAGATACTTAGAATCATCTTTGTATCTCTATTTTCTGGCATAGAGCCTTGCATTTAGCTGGTATATTGAATATTTGTTGAATTAAATTAATTATAGGATCCTACCTGTATAGTGGAGTAGAAAAAAACAACTGAATTTGGAGTCAGACGATTTGGAATAACATTCTATTTATACTTCTTCCTAACTGTATGACTGGACAAATTGGTTTGCCTCTGGGTCTCAGTCTCCACATCTGCAAAAATAAAGGAGGTCTAGGTAATCTTTGGGGTCTCTTCCATTTTAAAAATTCTGTTTAGTATGTACTTTTTTCCCAGTGAAAAGGAATTTAAGATACTTGATCATCTTAGAAAATTAAAGGAAAACATTAACTTAGAAATTGAGTAACATCTCTTCTTCCTTAAAAATAGATGGATTCTTTTGAAAAGAAATGTTCAGATGTATGCTTATGCAAGTTTTCAAGTGCAAAGTTATTTACTCAAGTATGCACCTTACTAAGAAAATTCTTGTTGGTGCAAATGTGGCCATAACATGACCTCAGTTTTGAGCATCCTATTTTAAGGCTAGTGAAAAGCTGGAGCACTTCTAACAGATAACAACTAAGTTGGAGAGGTTTTAAAACTATTTTTAAGTGGTTTAAGAAGCTGGAGCTGTCCAGATTGAAGAAGAGAAAACAATGGAGGAACATGGTCATTTTTTTTAATCTGAAAGGCTGTTGGTGGGGGGAGAAAGGAAAAGATTAAATTTTTTTCTGCCTAACTCTAGAAACTAGAACTGAAAGCAATGAGTGGAAGTTGCTAAAAGGCAGATTTTGGCTGATTTTAATGAGGAATGTTCTAATAATGAGACCTGTCCCACCAAGGAGTAGGTGGCCTCAGAAAGGAATGAGATCTCTGGAAATTTTCAAGCAAAATCTGGACAATTATTTGTCAAGGGATTTATATAAATATATGGCAGCAAGGCGGCATAGTGGTTAGAATATTGGGCCTGGAGTTAGAAAGACTTATTTATCTTCCTGAGTACATTTGGCCTTAGATGTGTATAAGTGAAAATTTTGTAGCTTTTGAGCTATGTTCCCCAGAATTCCTTTCATCTCCCAGCATCCCTTTCCCTGTGCCCCCCATGTTTGCATCTTCACGTTATTCTGTATATAGTTCTGTAACTCCTCCCTCGCTCCCTCTTCTCTCAAAACCGGGACTGGGTTAGCCAGCTTTTTTACTTTAGTTATTATTAATAATTTTCATTTCATTTATTTATTGTCAGTATTTACTATTTATTTATTATTATGTTTATAAAATATAATCATTATTGTATATTAATTTTAATTTTAACGGATGCTTTCTAGCTATGTGACCCTGAGTAAGTCACTTAATCTATTTGCCTTAGTTCCTCATCTATAAAATGAGCTGGGAAGGAAATGGCAAACCACTCTGGTATCTTTGCCAGGAAAACCTCAAATGACGTAAAAAAGAGTCCAAAACAACAGTTCACACTTCAGGTAGGTATTAAACCAGCTATATAGTTCTTTCTGATGCTGCCATTTTATGATGCCATTTAAGCCTGGGAATGAATGCAGTATTAACGTCATTATTAAAGACTCATAGTATTTGGAATTCAAAGACATCTAAAGATAATCTCATCTACTCTTTGGATTTTACAGATGAGGAAAAGGGGCCCAGAAAGGTGATGTCATTAACCCAAAATCAATCAGGAAGGGAATGTCAGAGCTTAGATTCAAACCAAGGTTCTCTGATTCTAAATGCAGAGCCCTTGAGACTACATGATGGCCTCCTTTCCATAACTGGTCGTACTATGTGTTTTCTGGCTTTGAAGGTCAATTCACAGAGCTGTGCTGGTGAGATTTGTGATCCCAAATCAAGCAAAATCCTTTAATGAATGAATCAAAGATTTGAGTTTCGGAACCTATGAAATGAGGGAAATGAAAATGAGGGATTCACAGCTGAGAAACAAGCAACAGCCAGATTAACCATAGTACTGAAGATGACTCTTGCTGGTTGCCATGGTGAAAAGAGAAAATGTGCCAGGATGAATTGGAGGTTGTAAATAACTCCAGAGGTGCAGACAGATGCCAAGAAGGAGAATCACTATTCTTGCAACAGCCATGCTTCCTAGTCTTTTCATCTCATGGGCAATATTTTTATTTTTGGTCATCATGTGTTTTTCTTTAGAAAATGGAAAAGAAAACCAATGTAAATAAAATGTTTCCAAACTTTCAATGACTTCCTGATCTTGAAATAACTAATTCTATAATCTATTCTAAATATCCACAGAGAAAACATAGTAAAGTAAAAGAACATTGGATTTGGATTTAGAATGACTTAAAATTGAATGCCACATATTACTTAATTAGCTTGTGATCTCAGGCAAGCCACAAGTCAACAAGAATTTATTATGCACAGCTAGATGATGCAATGGATAGAACACTGGACCTAGAGTCAGAAAGACTTGAGTAAATCCTCTCTCATATACTTAAAACCTGTATTAGCTTGAGTAAATAAATTAACTTCAAACTACCTCAGTTTCCCCATCTGTAAAATTAGAACAACATTAGTACTTTTTAGAAGGATATAATGAAATGATATATGTAAAGTGCTTTGCAAGTCTTAGAGTATTATATAAATGTTAACTAAAACTTACATGACTTTTACCAACATAGTGGCCAGCCAGGATTCCAGAGGAGTGATGATGAAGTCTGCTAACTCTTTCTTGTTAGAGGGGTAATGGAATCAAGATGCAGAATAACATATACATTTTTTGGCACTGCTGAGGGAAGTTATTTTGCTTAGCTATGCTAATATAGGGGATTTTTCTTCTTTTTTAATATGGGTGTAGAGAGAGATAGGACTTGAGAAGAAATAAATACTTGCCAAATAAAAACTATAAAGTCAAAGGATTAGGAAAAATGAAAGATGCATCCTTATATTTGGAATTTGTTAAGTGGAGAATGGTTCATTATATTCCATTATTTTAGGTAAGATTTGGACTAAATGATCCCTGAGATCTCTTGCAGTTTTAAGATTTTATGATTCTGAGAATGTCATGGGTAATTGGGGAAAATTTCTTAGTGGGTATGATTCTAGAAGGTCTTGATAGGCATGGATCAAAAGAAAATAGAGAGGATGGCATCTTAGGTGTGTTAAGACATAGATACCCTAGCTTAGGTATGCAGCCCCAGATATTGAGTTTGGGGAAACCTTTTAAACCACTCATTTGAAATTCTGTTTTTTCTTCACAACAGTGATTTTATTTGCTACAACAAAATGTTTCCCTGCTCAATAGGTGGTCTGGCAACAGTGCCTAATTCAATCTTTCATGGAATCTATTCCCTTGAAGACAGTATCCTGTTTGACAGTTATTAAATGCCTGGATGCCACTAACCATGAGCAAATCAGGGAAGACACATCACTATCTGCAGACTCATTTAGCAATCAGATATAGCTGCTAGATAATAGCAAGGAAAGGTGATTTAGCTGAAGGATGAATGGCCAGTGGCTGAAGGAATTGAAATATGTGCATTTGCCCTGTTCATCAGCCCACTGGGGCAAGCTCCAGGCTGCTCAGTCTAATTCTCTCTTAGGCATGGCTTTTGAGTTCTCACTGCAGCTGAAAGATCATCCTTTTTGGAACTGAAATGCATTTTTCCTCCTCCACAACACACTTGGTGTTCCTTCTATTCCTCATTGCAATAGCGTCTGTTATTGGAAGGCTGTTCTTGGAGAATTTCCCTCATTTGCAGATAGGATTTCTTAACAATTCCCCTCTACCTGAAGTATGATAACAGAACTAATGAAACAAGGGCTGTCCCCTAGAACCTAAGGGTTTAAGTAGAAATCAGAAGTCATCTGGTCCAGCCCCTCCCTGATTGATAAGTCTTCCCTTCAAAATTACTGTTAAGCAATCATCCAGGGTGTTTAACCATCTAATCTTTCTCTAGGTGGGAGAGAGTCCTGGGTGTGGAAATTGGAAGGGCATTTTCAACTGAGGTCCAGTGAGCATAAGTGCCTTTCAGCATAAATTCAAAAGCTAGAAGGAACATTAGAACACAGAATGTGAGAGTGGAAGAGTTTTTATATGCTATTGAATTAAAATCTCTCTCTTTTTTAAAATCTCTCTTTTTATAGAAGAGAAAATAATGTTCCAGTGAGGATAAATAGTCTGCCCCAAATCACAGATGAGGATTATGCTTGTGTCAGGACAAAACTCAGTTGTTTTTTTTTTCCAGAATAGGGACTCAATGCTCTTTCTATTTCACTCTGCTGCCTATTTGGTCTAGATCCTTCCTTTATTATGTGGTGAGAAAATTTCTTGCAATCTAGGTGCTAAAAAGAAATGACAGAAAAAACAAACAAACATGGGATAATGGAGATATTGAAAGGGGAGAAGGACGAAGAAACAGACAGATAGCAGACAGACAGAGATAGGCAGAAATACAGAAACACAGAAAGGGAAGAGAGACAAACTTGGAGAGAGAGTGAGAGAGAGAGAGAAAGTTAAGGAATCTGAAAAAGGTAGATATGGGAGGAGTATTGAGTAAAGCTAAGTGTATTCCTCAACTGAATAATAATAATAATAATAATAATAATAGAAATAGAAATAAGATAGTCTGATGATTTTAAGAAATTATTCAAATAGTGGAATGTTGGTTTGTTACCTCTTCTGGCAATAAAGAAATATATTAAATCGATTAGTTGACTGATAAATCTATTTAAGTTCCAAGTTCTGGGATTTCAGACTGGATTACTGAAAAAACAAACAAACTTTTGGCAAAAGCATTGGCTTCATTGTGGTTGAGATTAAAACACGACTTTGGTTTGGCTAGAATAGAGTGGACCATTCATTCCAGCTCATGTCCCACTAAGCACATCTTCACCAAGGCATGCTTACCATAATGAAACCTAGAGCAAGTATGTACATCTTTTTCCAGTCTAACTCTCCCTTTCTTTCCCTTCCAGTCCTCTCCCTTCCCTACATTTCCCAACAGTACCACAGAGAGAGATAAACTAACCTTAAAAATCACATAGAGATGTAATGGAAGATTATAAAAGGCTATCAAAATTCTGGCCTACCAGTCTGATATACTAAGCCTTCATTATACTAGGCTTTCTCTGTCTGGTCATCCTGCTTCCTAAGCACTATAATACAATAGTCTTAGAATTAGGAGACCTAGATTACAATCCTGACTTTACCACTTACTGTGCAATGAATGTGGATGAGATACTTCAAATATTTTATATTACTTTAATTTCTTTTCCCCACTTTTCTTCTCATTTTCCTTTGACCTGTCTTATTCGATTTTTAAAATTCCTTTTTGATTTTTTCCAGCACTTGAGACCAATTACCATTTTTCTTTGATATTTTACATGTGGTTTGCTTGGATCTCACTGTTCCCTGTTGATTCAGTGCTTTGCTCATTGTCACCATAGAAATTTTCTAGCTTTAGGAGTTTCTTTTGCTGTTTGCTCATTTTCCTGGCCTTGTTCTTCCTGTGGACTGGGATTTTTGAAAGCTGATGATTCTGTCTCCTTTATGGCTGGTATGCAGGTCTTGGCACTGTGAGCTATTTTGTTCTGAGGCTAGGTCATAGAAGTGCAGGCTTGCAAGGGTCCAGCACTATAGACTTCTGGGCCTCACAAACTGTGGACTGGTCCCAGGGCCTGGGACTTCAAAGGGGTGGGTTTTTTGGTGTAATCCTGAAGTTGGCCTATGCCTAGTTGCAGAACCTGGTACAGTAGATGTGAAAGGGTGGTCCACCAGCACTCCTCTTTGTGAAGTTTTGCCTCTGGTTCCCCCTTATCCTATGAAAATCACCTACCTCTTCCTACTTTTCAAGTTGTATACTACAAGAGAGTCCCCTCACTTCATCTTGCAGTTGGTTTTTGACTCCTGTCATTTTGAGGTGCTTTTAAAAGATTGGTTTGGAAAGATTCTCAGAGTGGTTTCAGCTTTCACTGCTACTAAGCTGCCATCTTGGCTCTTTGACCCCACTTAAAAAATCCTGGGATGTAGTAGTAATTATTCCCATTTTACAGATAAAGAAACCAAGACAGATAGAGGTTAAGTGACTTGACCTGGGTTACATAGCCAATGTCTAAAGCTAGATTTGATCTAATAACTTTCCTCACACACTAAAATATTCATAGCACTATTTCTTGTTTAAGAAACTTGGAAATTAAGTGGGTGCTCATCTATTGGGGAATGACTGAATGAATTACAGCATATGAAGTTAATGGAATATTTATTGTGGCCTAAGGAACAATGAATGCCAGGAATTCAAAGGAACACAAGAAGACTTGAATAAATGGAGCCAGATTGAAGGAAGAAAAGCTAGGACAAAAATATATATTATTACATCAATACTGTAAAATGAAAAGAACCTTAAAATAAAGCTAAATGCAGAGTAATTATTCTGACTAAGCTTGGTTCCCCTAGAGAAAAGATTAGGAATCTCCCTTCTTGCAATAGGGAGATAGTGGGCCATAAGACTGAGATGCAGAAGAAATGCCAGATATGATTTCATTAGTTTTTATTTCCTGATTTTCTTTGTTACATCAGAAGACTTCTTGGGTAGTGATGGTAGTGATGTGGAAATTATGAAACCAAAAGA
>NW_025394150.1:0-7484 GCF_016433145.1 Gracilinanus agilis
TGGCACTGACACTGCCAATGTGGAGGGCAGGGCTGTTGTTCTCCTGGAGGTACACTTTGTAGGCTGTCTGAGTAAACACTGGAGGGTTATCATTGATGTCAGAGATCAGTATAGTGATATTGTGTTCGGTTTTGAGCCTTGGGGACCCCAAATCCATGACAGTAATAGTGATATTGTACTCAGCTCTCCTCTCTCTGTCCAGTGTGCCTTCTGTTACTAATGTATAGTAGTTCTCAATAGAAGGTTTCAGGGCAAAAGGAAGGTCATCTTGGATGGAGCAAACGATCCTTCCATTTTCCCCAGAGTCTAGATCTGAAACACTGAACACAGCCACCACAATCTCAGGTGAATTTTCTGGAATGGGGCTGGTGAGTGAAGACACTGTCAGCTCTGGAGGATTATCATTTAAATCCAGCACCTGAACAATAACAGTACATTCTCCTGAAAGTCCCCCACCATCTGTGGCCTGAATATTTATGGAATAAGATTGAATTGACTCAAAATCCACTCTTTCCCTTAAGTAAAGTTCTCCCAATTTCTCTTTGAGATGAAAAGTTTTACGAATATTTTCAGAGGGATAGAAAAATGTGTAAGATATTTCTCCATAATTCCCTGTGTCTAAGTCTGTGGCTGAGACTGTAACAACCTTGGATCCAATGGAACTATTCTCAGAAATCTGAACTTCATAATGCGGTTGAGCAAACACAGGTGCATTGTCATTGATATCCACTACGAGGACTCGGACTTGGGCAGACCCAGACCTTGGTGGGACTCCACCATCCATTGCAGTGAGAGTTAAAATGACCTCAGACTGCTCTTCTCGATCCAATGTTTCATCCAGTACAAGCTCTGGATATCTCTGGTCTTCATTGCTATCTCGAATTTGAATATGGAAGAGGGAATTGGGGCTGATCTTATAGTTCTGGAGACTGTTGCTTCCTACATCTAAATCTCTAGCATTTTCTAACAGAAACACAGTCCCGGGGGAGGTGCTCTCTGGGATTTTTAGAAGCATCTCAGTTTCTAAGAACATTGGTGAATGATCATTAATGTCTTGTACCCTTAATTCAGCCCCAATAATCTGAAAGGGGTTTTCCAATAAGATCTCAAAAGGCAGCACACAGGGCTCAATAGGGCCGCACAGATCCTCGCGGTCCAGTTTCTCTCTCAGGAACAGATCCCCCGTTTTAGGATGCAGCTGTAAATACTCTTTGTTCCCTTTGAAAGCGATTCTGGCCCCCCGATTTGACAATTCCCCGGCCTCCAGACTCAAGCCCTTTGCCACATTGGCCACAAAGGAGCCTCTCTCTTTCTCCTCCATTACGGAAAACTGCTCCAGCTCTGAGGCCCCCCCAGTCACACCCAGTAGAACAAAGAGAAAAAGAACTTGCCTTTGTTGTAGAATTATCACCTCTTCCGGATCCATTTTTCCTTTGGTTCACTCCTCTCAATCTGTGCTATCCAGCTCAACTCCAGACGGTAACCAGAGACTACAATTTACGTCAGTAGGACTAATATCTCAGAAATATGATTGCTACGGACTCATTCTTTAGTTCCAGCTGAGAAAGCTTCTCTTCTTGACTCTGATTCAGGGCTGTCTCTCTGCAAATTGGCGTTATCTGCCGATATTTTTTCTCTTCTTAGCCTGCAGCGCCACCACGCGGCTCATCATCTTAATGCAATTAATAGAATATGGAATGTATGTTTCTCATTATATTCAGTATCTTGAATTCCTCTATGTATTTCAAAATATTCCTACCTCGTTCTTTACAATCCATATCAATGTTGTAAATACTATAAAATTACACTGCATGTTGATTTAGGATACTTTGTCCAACACCTTATATACATAAATATAAATTAAAAATTAGCGTGTGAAAAGGATATAGCCATTAGAGCATTGTGAGGCACTGTTTAAGTTGAGAAAAAGTCACACTTTTATTTAGTAGTCCATCGAAGATGGTTTTTAGAGACTTTGAGGTAGAGAAAGGTAAGCTTGGCATGTGGA
The DNA here is from genome assembly GCF_016433145.1 of Gracilinanus agilis. Lineage (NCBI taxonomy): Eukaryota > Metazoa > Chordata > Mammalia > Didelphimorphia > Didelphidae > Gracilinanus > Gracilinanus agilis. The sequence goes on from NW_025394150.1 coordinate 2,009, forward strand.
AGGAAGCATTTCCCATCTTACTTTCAAGTATGAACATTCTTCTTCCCACTGAAATCCAAGAGTGTCACATACTTTTGATGTGATTTTGGAAAGTGCTCGGCCTAACTGGATTGGAGGAATGACTCTGTGATTTCAGGGTTCCTTGCCGGGAAGGTTGATAAACCACCCACTATTCTTCTTCTCCCTCTCTACTCCAATGAGTGAATGTATATTCCTAGAAATTCACACACTGGGAGCTGAGTCCAGGAAATCACTATCTCATCTGTGTTTTCCCAAAAATGATATCCATTTGTCTGCTTCTGCACAAGAGGAAATAATTTGGTGTAGATCCACTTAACTTTAATTGGGATTGATTGTTCTAAGGAAGATTCAATCTGAGTCCTATATAAGAGAATGTTTCTGAGCTGTTCCTTATTTTTAAATGATTTTATAAATACTTTTTTACATTTTTTCACTTGCCAATGAATTAACTCTCTACAAACACCCATCTTAATAACAAAATACAATTGAGCAAAGCAAATAAATGCAACAGGAATATTTCAACACCTGCAGTCAGTCAATTTTCTACAGAGAAAGAGGAGATATACTTCCCTTTTGGTCCCTTCAAGCCATAGTGAGTGTATTGATTGGATTTCTGAAATCTTTCATATTTATTTTTCTTTAGATTATTGTGCTTACAATGTAACTTATTCTCCTGCTTCTGATGCTGTATCAATTCTTATAAATCTTCCCAAGTTTCTGTGAAATATTCATATTTCTTTATTTTTATTTGTTATCTCTTGCTGCATAATAATTGCATTAATTCACACACCACAATTACTCAATCATTCATTAATGGAAAAACATTTATATTCCTTTCAGTTCTTTTCTACTATTCGGAAAAAAACCCATCCCTTCTCCCCCACATCATACTACATTGGTCATGGTAAAGGACAAAAATAATTTTTACTTGGGTAGTGCTTATTTTATAATGAATCAAGGTACCTGTATTTTAAGTACTTAAGTTTCTTCAGGAAAACTCATTCAATGAAAAATCTTCCTGAAGGCTTGTGAAATACCCCTATGGAAACCAAAAATAAAAGGCTAAAATTTTTTCATGGAAGGGTAGGCTGATGTTGCATATCCTAGGATGCTGTGTCAGAGGAAACACTCTCCTTCTCTGACTTCACATTCATGTATTACTTTTTAAAAAATTATTGATACATTCTATTTTTACATATATTCTTTTCCTAATATATCCCCCTTACCCATTCTCAGAAATCCATCACTGATAATTAGAAGGGGAAAAAAACAGATAAGCAAAGCTAACTAACTCCTCAACCAAATTGTATATTATAGCTAATATTCTCTTTTTGGGGACCATAATTTTATAACATTTAGTTCTGGTTTATAGTTGTCATTTACATTTACTTTGTTTAAGTAATTGTTTATATTGTTTTCCTGTTTTGTCTTATTCGATTTTTTATCACTTCGTGTTTGTCTTCCCATGATTCTCTGTAATCTTAAAATTTGTTGTTTCTTCCAGTGCAGTTAGATTCCATTCCATTCTTGTATCAAAATCTGTTTAGCTATATCCCAATTGATGGCATCTATTTTGTCTCAAATGCTTTGCTACTGGTGTATTAATTAATGCTACTTAGTCATGGAATATCATTGGAGAGAATTGGTTCATTTTCATGTGAATGTCACCAAAAGAGAGGCAAGCTGGATGCTTGGATAGTGGCAGGACTTGGAATTATGAAAATGTTGGTTCAGTCCCATATATGACAATAATTGTGTGACTAAGCAAGCTGCTTAGTTTTTAGAAACTTCAGGCTCCTTTGCATGGGTTTTCACCTTCACCTGAACTTTTATACATTTTAAATTGACATTTCCTTTGGAAAGTCAGAGTGCACTCATCTGTCTCTTTTTTAAAACTATTATATTGATTCCAAGGCAAAAGAGCTAGGCAATAGGAGTTATGTGATTTGTCGAAGGTCACACAAGCTAGGAAGTATCTGAGGTGAGAGTTAAACCCAGGGCCTCCTACCTCTATGCCTGGCTGGCCCTCAATACACTGAACCTAGCTGGCCCCTTGCTCATCTGTTTAAATACCTTTTCTACTTCCCAATAATATGCTTTGTTGCACAAAGCATATTTTGTTTATATTTTGTTTATATATTATATAAAGTGTATCTCTTCAGTCTGAAACATCAAAACGCATTAAAAACAATGAACAAAGAAATTGGCTTGAATTGCTTGGGGGAACAACATATACAACTTAAATTCATATCCTACCTCTGATTGTTATTACTTGTTCCACATTGAGCAAACAATTTAATCTCCCTGGGCTTCAGTTTCCTTATCTGTAAAATTAGGAAGCTGGGACAGATAAGATCTGTCTGTTATCTTATAACCCTTTTATATATGAAGTTCTGTGATCATTTTGAGATGGACTCATGTTCAAGTCGCTTGAGAGCAACAAACTCAGATATAAAAAATTAGATCACCCGACACCACCCGATTGAACAAGATGTTTAAACTCCTGGATTGGCACATCACACAAAGTGGGAAATTAATAGGATGCCTTCAGGAAAAGGAGGAAAAATAAGTGTTGATGTAAAGTGATTTTTATTTCAGTCCTTTATCTTGAAGGATGTTCAGAGTCAAATCTGTGGGACTTCAGGAGAAAAGTATTAGAAGCTCATAAAAAGTAGTGCACCAGAATTATTTATAACATTTTAGCCTCATGTGAAGATCAACTATTGTTGTTAATTTATAATATTACTGGGAACTGAGAAATCAGAATAATATACTTCCTTAATAATTATTTCCAAGTGGAGATACATTCTATTTTCAGAATAATTCATTTTGTGATTCCTTTAATTATCTTCAATTATATTCTTATAAAATTGTATTCTGATTCCTCAATGTCCATTATTTTCTCTCAATTTCCCAACAATCATTACAGCTGAATATCAAATTCAGGGAACATCATTAAGACAATATTTTCAACTCAATACCCTTCAATACAGCAATACCATTACTATGTGTGTATCCTAAATATATCAAAGGAAAAGGAAAAAGGCAGAAATGTTTATATCGGTTCTTCTTTGTGGTGGCAAAGAAATGGAAATTGAAGGGATACCCATCAATGGGGAACGGTTGATGCAATTAATAATTATTGTGCTATAAGAAATGATGAGCAAGATATTTTCTGAAAAGCCTGAGAAGACTCACATGAACTGATGCAAAGTGAAGTGAGCATAACCAGAAGAACACTGTCCACAAAAATGGTAATATTGTATAATGATCATTTGTGATTGATTTGGCTAATTTGCAGCAATACAATGATCCTGAATAATTCCTAAGAACTAATGATGAGGGGCAGCTGGGTAGCTCAGTGCATTGAGAGTCAGGCCTAGGGGACGAGAGGTCCTAGGTTCAAATCCAGCCTCAGACACTTCCCAGCTGTGAGACCCTGGTCAAGTTACTTGACCCCCATTGCCCACCCTTACCACTCTTCCACCTAGGAGCCAATACACAGAAGTTAAGGGTTTTAAAAAATGTAAAAAAAAAGAAAAGAACTAATGATGAAAAATGTTATCTACTCCAGGGAAAGAACTGATAGAGTATGAATGTTGATTGAAATGTACTTTTTCACTTTCTTTATTTTCCTTGATTTTTCATATATAATCTAAATCAAGATGCTTGCCTTCTGAAGGACAGGAAAGGGAAGGTAAGGAAGAAGAGTGCAACATTTCAAAAAATGAATGTTAAAAAGTTTTTGCTTACACATAATCAGAAAAAATAAAAACACCTAATAAAAAGAAGGTATTTTAAAGAAAACCTAATGTTTAAATTATTATTCAACTTAATCTTATACATATAATAGAAAATGATTATCGTTATGTGTAAAATTATAGTAACCACAAGAACAAAGTTGTAAAATCATAGTACCTCTGAAAATTTCATAACACAAAAGAGAATGAAAAGGAGAACAAGACAAAAGAGTCAGACTTGAATTACTGTTCAAGAGCACAACTGTATTCATCAAGATAAGGATGAATTTTTGAAAACATATGATACAGGAAATAATTCAAGATTGAGGAAATTCTATAGAAACCAAGTCTGAATGAGTTCAATACTTTTGCTAAATTATTTGACTATAAGCATTAAAATTTAAGTTTGTAATGTGCCAGGGAATGTATTAAAGTTTATTCATTCCTAAAAATTAGGAAAAGATTTGAGTAATGTGGAGAAAACCTGTACACAAAAATAAAATTAAAATATGAGACAGAATAAAGACTTTTCAAGCTGAGGATTCAGGGAGAAAAAGAAAATATGAAAAGGGAAGAGGATGAATATTATAATAAACTGGATATCAAGGAAGTGTATTTTTTGTTACAGAAAGAAAGCTAATATGGGGAGCGGGAGAGAGAGATGCAAAATCTATTGAAAAAAAGCCCAAATTGTTAAGTGAAGCAAAAGCTATTTCTTAAGTGTGGGTTTTCAGTAGAGTCCTTCCCATTTCCTTCAGCAGGAGGAAGGGTGGGAATAATGGGCTTTAGAAATTTGAATTCACTGGTTGCTGAGCCAGTAGTCAGGCACACCTCATATTGGTAGTTTTGAGACAAAGTCCCTGTCCCACTGACATCCACCAAGTGACCTGGAAAGGGGCCATTTGAATTGAAGTGAGCAGCATCAGTGGCATCCTTCTTCCTCTTCCACAGGCGAATAGCAATGAATATAATAACAGAGACCAGGAAGAGAAAGGAGACAGAGGCCAGAGAAATGACTAGGTAAGTGGTGAGGGAATCAGTTTGGACTTGCTCCTTGAGTGCATCTGGGAGCTGCATGTAGGGCTCAGAGAAGCCATCAACCAGGAGAACATTCAGTGTGGCTGCTGTGGACAGAGGAGGCTGCCCATTGTCCTTCACCAGAACCAGGAGCCTCTGCTTGATGGCATCTCTGTCACTGATGGGTCTTGCTGTTCTAACTTCCCCATTGTGAGCCCACACAGTGAAGAGTCCTGGGTCTGTGGCCTTGAGAAGCTGGTAGGAAAGCCAGGAATTCTGTCCCCAGTCTCTATCCACAGCCACAACCTTAGTGACCAGGTAACCTGGCTCTGCAGCCCTGGGCACCAGGTCATTGCAGGGAGCTGTGCCATTCTGCAGAGGGTACAGCACAAAGGGAGAGTTGTCATTCATATCCTGGACCACAACCTCAACCAAAGCCTGGCTGCTCAGAGATGGGGAACCACCATCAGCTGCTATCACAGTGAACTGGAAAGCTTGGAGGGCTTCATAATCCAGGGATCTCAGAGCATAGAGATGGCCATTGTCTGAGTTGATGGAGATGTAGGAGAAGAGGGGCAGGTCTCCATTCTCTGGGGGCAGGAGGGAGTAGGTGACTTTGGCATTGATTCCGGAGTCTCTATCCTTGGCACTGACACTGCCAATGTGGAGGGCAGGGCTGTTGTTCTCCTGGAGGTACA
>NW_025394151.1:0-1875 GCF_016433145.1 Gracilinanus agilis
GAATATAATAGCCAAATTCAAGAGCTTCCAAGTAAAAGAAAAATCTTACAAGAAGCCAGAAAGAGACAATTCAAATATCAAGGAGCACCAATCAGGATCACACAGGATCTGGCAGCCTCCACACTAAAAGACAGCAAGGCTTGGAATATGATATTGAGAAAGGCAAAAGAGCTGGGCTTTCAACCACAGATCAACTATCCATCAAAACTGACTATATACTTCCAGGGGAAAGTATGGGTATTCAACAAAATTGAAGATTTCCAAATATTTGCACAGAAGAGACCAGGACTAAATGGAAAGTTTGATATCCAACCACAAAAATCAAGAGAAACATGAAAAGGTAAATAAGAAACAGAGGGGAAGAAAGAAAACTCATAATTTTTTAAATTTGACTCTTTAAGGGCTTCAATAAGACCTAATTATCTGTATTCCTATGTGGAGAAATGCTATGTATAATTCTCAGTAGTGAACCCTATTCACTATTATAGTATTCACTAATATAGCAATCAGAAGAATAATTCATAGGGAGAGGGTGGAATAGAGGGTGGAATGTCTATGATGACATGGGTGGTGGGAAAGTGGGGGGTGAATAGTAGGGGAAACCAAGAGAAACTTGAGTGAATAAGAAAAATACGATATTCTATTACGCACAAAGAGGGCATGGGAAGGGGAGAGGACAAATACTATTATAAGAAGGAGAGGAAGAGAGAATTAAGAGGTAATATTTAAACCTTACTCTCAGTGTAATCAACCCAGAGACGGAAGAGTAGCTACTTTATCCATTGGGATAAAAAACTCTATCTAACCCTACTGAGAAAGTCAGAAGGGATAAACCAAGGGGAGCAGGGGATTGGGGAGGTCAAAAAAGGGAGGGGAGAAGAAGGGGGAGGAAATTCATTAGGCCTTTCAAAATAAAAAGAGGGGAATAACAAGGGAAGGGGTAGAAAGGTAAGTTAAAAAAAAGGAGGGGATAAGGGATACAGGCTCNGAATATAATAGCCAAATTCAAGAGCTTCCAAGTAAAAGAAAAATCTTACAAGAAGCCAGAAAGAGACAATTCAAATATCAAGGAGCACCAATCAGGATCACACAGGATCTGGCAGCCTCCACACTAAAAGACAGCAAGGCTTGGAATATGATATTGAGAAAGGCAAAAGAGCTGGGCTTTCAACCACAGATCAACTATCCATCAAAACTGACTATATACTTCCAGGGGAAAGTATGGGTATTCAACAAAATTGAAGATTTCCAAATATTTGCACAGAAGAGACCAGGACTAAATGGAAAGTTTGATATCCAACCACAAAAATCAAGAGAAACATGAAAAGGTAAATAAGAAACAGAGGGGAAGAAAGAAAACTCATAATTTTTTAAATTTGACTCTTTAAGGGCTTCAATAAGACCTAATTATCTGTATTCCTATGTGGAGAAATGCTATGTATAATTCTCAGTAGTGAACCCTATTCACTATTATAGTATTCACTAATATAGCAATCAGAAGAATAATTCATAGGGAGAGGGTGGAATAGAGGGTGGAATGTCTATGATGACATGGGTGGTGGGAAAGTGGGGGGTGAATAGTAGGGGAAACCAAGAGAAACTTGAGTGAATAAGAAAAATACGATATTCTATTACGCACAAAGAGGGCATGGGAAGGGGAGAGGACAAATACTATTATAAGAAGGAGAGGAAGAGAGAATTAAGAGGTAATATTTAAACCTTACTCTCAGTGTAATCAACCCAGAGACGGAAGAGTAGCTACTTTATCCATTGGGATAAAAAACTCTATCTAACCCTACTGAGAAAGTCAGAAGGGATAAACCAAGGGGAGCAGGGGATTGGGGAGGTCAAAAAAGGGAGGGGAGAAGAAGGGGG
>NW_025394152.1:0-3947 GCF_016433145.1 Gracilinanus agilis
TATCCGGATCCAGCCGGATACAACCGCGAGAGACCCGTGAGTCAGCCACCTGGAAGAACCATAGGGGGAGAGAAGGGAACCGAGGCGCAATAAAGACAAATCAGTCTTAATTGTGACAAGGCTCGTTTATTGTGTGCAGGGAGTGGGTTTATATGCTTCTAGGACTGGGGTAAGGAATTTTCCAGTGGTCTCGGGCCGTTGGTCTCGCCACGCCTATCCCGGATGAAGCTGGATAAGTTTCTATTCCTAACATAAGTTTCGTTTCTTGGGAAATCCTTCACTAAGTTTCGTTTCTATGGTCTCCATGGTTTTTAGGTTTCGATCCTTGGTCTCTAAGTTTCAATCCTTGGTCTCTGACAATTCCCCCTTTCTTTTCATTTAAAGAGGCGATTTTGCCAGGACCGCAGTGACGGCCCCTGTCTTAGGCTACACAGGGGGAGTTACTTGACCATCAAGGGTCAAGGACCTGTGCTAATCCCGTCATTGGGTTACCGCCCTGCCGGTGAAACGGAGACGGTCACTGTCAGGCAAGGTGTGTGGCCGTTCAGTGTCTGTTATTTCTATGTGATGGTATTGGACCATAGGGTACTTAGTGAGGGCCGAGTCAATTCTTGTTTTGATAAATCCAGTCAGGCGTTGGAAAGCCCAAGGGCCAAAGGTGAGGACTAGAAGGAAGATAATAAGGGGGCTAAAATGGTGGGGATCAGGGTAGAAAGCCAAGGGGAACCTTTTAGGAGATTGTTAAACCATCCTTCCCGAGCCTCAGCCTCCCTTTTTCTTAGGGCAAGGCGTTCTCGTAATTTTGCCATAGATTCCCTTACAATGCCAGTGTGGTCTGCGTAAAAACAACATTCTTCTTTCAGGGCTGCGCATAGTCCGCCCTCTTTCAAAAAAAAAGGAGGTCGAAACAGCGGAACGCCCCTCCGCATCCAGTGTGAGGAAGTTAAGAACAAAAAGGGCATGTGCAAGAAGCAGAGTCTGATTGCCACACAATGGGTAAAGGATCTCTTGGGACTTGAGTTTAAAAAGGGTGTTCTTAAGGGTTTGATTTGCTTGTTCAACAATGCCTTGTCCTTGTGGGTTATAAGGGATGCCCGTAACATGTTTTATGCCTAACTGAGAACAGAATTGTTTAAAGGCCTGGCTGGTATAGCGGGGGCCATTATCTGTTTTGAGGGAGAGGGGCTTTCCCATCATGGACATGGCAAGGAACATATGCTTGATAACATGCCTGGTGGCTTTGCCGGGCTGTGCAGATACAAAAAGAAAACCGCTAAACGTGTCAATGGAAACATGGATATACTTGAGTTTAGTGAAAGAAGGGACGTGGGTGACGTCCATTTGCCATAGGTGGCCGGGGAGAAGGCCACGGGGGTTAATCCCTAGATGGGGTTCAGGCAAAAGAGTAACACAAGAAAATTTAGTACAAGAGAAACTGATATTAAACCTTAACATTTGGGTATCTTTGCCAACATACTTCATCTCCAGAAATCATTCTTGGATAAGAATTGATCCTTCTAGGAAGTTTGATTCCTAAGTTGTTTGCAGAGTTGACAAGTGATGTTTCTGTTACAAAATATCCTTTTGCAAAGCTCACATTAATAGGACTTCAATAAATACTTGAATTATTATTTTACAAATAAATTTCTTTATCTCCCAGATTCTGGAGGATATCCAGAAAGTTTTGGGTTATATTTCCAAGCTCAAGATCTAATACTTCAATTGTGGTAAACTAAAGCTGCAAGCTACAAGTCATCTATCACTAACTTCATCTACTTCTCAAAGCATGTTCCCTAACAATTTGATAATTTCCAATTATCTACCTAATAGGTTGTTTGGGAAAATGGAAACTTTAATTGTATAATTTGCCTCATGTGCTGATTATGGGACTTGTCACAAAAAACAAACAGGGAAAACATTTCCTCATATCCCTACAAGACTGATCACTCAGTTATTCTTACATATTTTGGTAATAATTAACATCTCACACTTTAGTCACAAAACCTGAATTAAGGAACAGGAGTGCTGGATTGAGTAGCTTCATAGTAAATATAAAACAGGGCTGTATTATCTCCTGAAACAGATATTAGTTTGAACTCCATAACTTACAAATAACTTTAAATCCTTTAGCAATCTTTCAGTATATAAACAAAATGAATTTCAAAGCATTTACTCTTATTCCTTTCAAACTTCTCTTTAAAACAGAATATAATAGAATCTCCAGTTTAGTTTCCTTTTACTTCAAAACATTGCTACATAGCTGATCAAATACCATCAAGATTATTCTGATTCATCATTTTTTTGTGTCTATTTTGCACTAGAATTCACACCTATTATTTATTTATCCATTAGAAACTCCATCTTTTGAAAATTACCAAATTCTTAGAACCTGTATTATTAAAACCCATGCATAGATTAACCACTTTAAAAATTTCTTTTGTATCATGATTACTTGCTGCTAGTTCTGACAGCACATACATTAAAAGAACATCTCATTTGAAATATCCCAAGTTAAATTCTGGAATAAGTTCTCTAACATTACAACTTTTTTTTTTTTTTTTTTTTTTTTCTGTTACCACAATAAATAAATTACATTGTACCATATCAAAAATCATTAGCAATCCTCAACCCTTAAATCAATTCTTACATGAAAAATACTTCTAATTGTGGAGTAAAATCTCCCTTTTGTCTTAAGGCTTAATTTTAAGTTGTCACAGTATATGTTATTTGCTTTATAAATTTCCAAACCATATTTCCTTTGTATTAACTGTCTTTTATTCTCTATAATATCTGCAGTTTCCCTTTTTATTTTAAATTTATGCTCCAATTGTGGTGAATTAGGGAAACCTGAATTTTTGCACAATCATTATTGATGTTATAAAGTTGCTATTAGCTTCTTGTTCATTTTTTCACTTTACAGAGCTAAGCTGGCAAGTCACACTTGATTGGTCACTGTACCTCTCTGAGTCTGTTCACATGAAGCTATTCTACATGTTTATTCTTACCCATAATAATATTTTTTTCTTTAAACAAATTGCATGTTATTCCTTAGATCATGAATTTCTTCTAATACATTGCACATGCTTTTAAAATAATTTTATATCCTAATAAATTACAATGCTGTCCAAATTTTTTATATTCATAATATACTAGATTCCTAATGCAAAAATATTATTTTTGAATTACCAAAATTTGAAACCCTAATGTTAATTATATTTTTACCTATTACTTAATATGATGGTACAGGTCTTAGAGTAACAATTTTACATGTTCATATGTTTTCCCTAAATTCAGTTCGATAAGCATTTTTGGTAAGTCTGATCATTCCTACACTGCAAATCCTAATAGATAGCTTTTCAATATAAGTTTTGTGCATTCTTAAATTTAACAGAAATTCCATTTTTAACTAGTAGTCAATGAATTTACACAATACCATCAGTACCTATTTAGTTCCTTAGCAAATATATACTCTAATGGGTAGAGAAAGGTCCATGAGTTTGGGGGAGAATGGGCGACGATTTTTAGCTTCTCATAGCTACTTCCTGCTGAACTGGGGCGGCGTGAATGATTCGCTCTCAACAAATAATTTTCTCATGGACCAGCCTCTGTCTAAAGGGATCTAATTTTGAAATGTAAGCCAATTGCATTGTTCTAATAATCTTTAAGTTAAATTTTTCACTAACATCAGTTTGATTAATGTTAGGTTGAACTCATGGTTGTTTAAAGAAGCTTTTTCACTCTGGGTTAAGCACTGAGCAAGACTGATGGTTTTTATTTATTTTTTGCTAGCTAGGAAAGTTAAGTTGCACTTCTATACTTCTGTACACAACTAAGAATCATTGCTTTCTCTCTCAATAAGTTTTCTTAGATTGCATTTTAGAATCTTTTGTAATTTTCATTAGATATATGTCTCAGTACTTAACCTGTTGATAGAATTTGGTGATGGG
>NW_025394153.1:0-6043 GCF_016433145.1 Gracilinanus agilis
ATATACACATGTATATATATATATGTATATATATATATATATGTATAACCATATATCTATTCCTTGTTTGGTTAAGAGTTTTCCCCCTAGTCAAAACCGTGACAAGTACTCATTATAGTTCTCCCCTCTTTCTCTTTTTTTAAAAATGGCACAAACTTTTAATATTTATCTCATTCATTTTCAGCTTTTTGTGGTTAATGGTTAAGATATTGGTCTAACCCTAATTTTTGACAAACCATTTACCAGTGTTCTCTACAGCATTTTACAAATAAAAGGTTTGTTCTCATATAATTATTGGTTTTGAATTTATAGACCATTAAGTTACTGAGTTCAATTGTTTTTATCTAATCTGCTTCACTGATCTACTTTTCTGTTTTTTAGCAAGCATTAACTAGTTTTGATGGTTATTGTTTCATGGTATAATTTGAGATCTAAAGTGCTATACTCACTGGGTAGAAAATTTTTAACCAAACAAAAGATAGAAAGGATTATATGGGACATATTTGGCAAAAATTTTATTTTTAAATTTTAATTTTATTATAAAATCACTGGACAAAGATAAGAAGAGAAAACAGAGAAAATATTCATATCAAATATCACTGATAAAAATTAAAAATTATGATATTAGAGTATTCATATATAGATACATAGAATATATAAGTGAAAGAATATGATCAAATGACTTTTAAGAGAAGACTTGTAAACTATATTGATTAGAAAAAATCATTCTAATTCAATAATTGTAAGATACACACATTAAAATAACTCAAATTCCATTTCATATCATGAAATTTAGGAAAGTTGACCAAAAACAGGATTGGTTAATATTGGAAGACATCTACCGTAATATTCTATTGGAGAAAATATGAATTTGTTCAACCATTCTGGAAAGCAATTTGGGATTATGCCAAGAAAGAAACTAAGATGTGCACATTCACTGACACAGAAATACCATTACTGGCATATACCTCCAAGGAAGTTAAAGAGAGAAATAAAGGTCAAATATTTATAGTCATATTCATAACAAAAATTCAAAAGGAGATGTTCATGAGTTGCATAATCTCTATTAAATTCTAGGGTATATGACATTTAATTTTCAGTAAGAAATCATGGATATAAGTAATTAAGAGATATATGAGAAAATTTGTATAAAATTATACAGAATGAAATAATCAGAACCAAAAGAGCATCTTAAGGTGACTTTTGTCATTAATCAAAGTAGGTTATAGTCAACACATATAGTCAATATATATATGTTGTAGCCAATATAACCCCTAAAAAAGAAACCAAAAAATCCTCTAGATTGTTCCTTACCAAATGGTTGAGACTTTTTTGGGAAAGTAGATCTTCAAGAATTAGCCTATACAAAAATAAAACTGAACAAAAAAAGAAACAACTCATTTAAGTCAGAAGCAGTTGGGTGTTTCATTGGATAGATAGTTGGAACTGGAATCAGGGAATCTTGAGTTCATATCCTGATTCAAACATTTACTAGCTGTGTAACACTGAAGAAGTCATTTAACCTTTTCCCTAATTTTGCTCTTCTGTAAAATTGAAATAATAACTGTAGAGACAAAATGAAATATCTGTAAGACGTTTTGCAGAACTTAACATGATGTAAAAATATTCATGTATATAATATATATATATATAATATACGTATATGTGTAGTGTATATAATTGTTATTATTACTCAATGGTTCCTAAGTCCCAGAATCTCTTTTAAATTACTCTTTCTCTCACTCATGTTAAGCCTATTTTTTGTCCTGTTCACTATCTCTTGTCCTTCTATACTTCCTTTTGCTTCCAGTTCATACTCTTATCTTATTTTCTTTCTATCACACTCTTGACTCTATGAATCTTTTATTTATTTTTATACAACGTACTTTACCCTTGAATCCTTCACCCTTTATCCTGTGACAAGTCATGTATGTTTGTTAAACTCTTGAGTTACTCTTACCATCTGTTTTCTCTTCTGCTCAAACACTGCTGAAAAATATGTATTATATATCTTCTCTCTTTTCTAACCCATATCCTAGAAAAGTCATCTATACTTGTTGATTCCATTTTCTCACTTCCCACTCACTTCTCAATGTCTTGTAATTGAACTTCAAACCCCACTTCTCTACTGAAATTGCTCTTTCTAAGGTTAACAATGATCTCCTAATTGCTAAAGTCAGGCCTTTTTCTCAGGCTACATTCTTCCTAATCTCTGAGGTTTTTGGCATTGTATACTTCACCATCATCCTATATACCTTTTACACTCTTAGCTTCTGGGACTCTCTTGGTTTTGTTCCAAACAATCTGACTATTCCTTCCTTGCCTCCTGGTCCAAATTATCTTTATTCATCCACTTTTAAGCATAAGCATCCACCGAGCTCTGTCCTATGCTCTTTTTTCTTCACTCTTACACTATTGCTCTTGGTGATTTAACAGTTCAATAACTATATTTATGCAAATGTTTTACAAGCTGACATAAGCTGCCCTAACATCTCTTCTGAATTCTATGCCTACTTTATTTTATTTTTTAAGCTTAATAACATTATTGGTTTATTTCATTTTATTTTTTTTTTCATTTTGTTTGTCAGATAAGTTTTTTCCATGGTTGCATGATTCATGTTCTTGCTTTCTACTCCCCCTGCCACTCTCCCCACTCCTCATAACCAATGCACATTTCCACTGGTTTTAACATGTGTGATCAATCAATACTTTTTTACATATTACTGATAGTTGCATTTGTGGTCTTTTAGTGTCACATCGCCAACCATGTCCACATCAAGCCATGTGTTCAAGCAATTGTTTTTCTTCTGTGTTTCCACTCCTGCACTTCTTCCTCTGAATGTGGATAACATTATTTTCCATAAATCCCTCATAATTGTCCTGGGTCATTGCATTGCTGCTAGTACAGAAGTCCATTACATTCGATTTTACCACAGTGTATTGGTCTCTGTGTACAATGTTCTTCTGGCTCTGCTCCTTTCACTCTGCATCAATTCCCTGGAGGTCATTCAAGTTCACGTAGAATTCCTCCAGTTTATTATTCCTTTGAGCACAATATTATTCCATTAACAGCATATACCACAATTTGTTCAGCAGTTCCCCAATTGAAGGGCATACCCGTGTTTTCGTTTTTTGCCACCACAAAAAGTGCAGCATGTGTTTTTCCCTACGATCTCTTTGGGGTAAAAACCCAGAAATATTATGGCTGGATGAAAGGGCAGACAGTATTTTAGCACTCTTTGGGCATAGTTCCAAATTGCCATCCAGAATGGTTGGATGTGAATTGTCACAACTCCACTAGAAGTGCATTAATGTCCCTGTCCCAATTTTACCACATCACCCCCAACATTCATTACTCTACCCTGCTGTCATTTTAGCCAATCTGCTAGGTGTGAGGTGATACCTCAGAGTTATTTTGATTTGCATTTCTCTAATTATTAGAGATTTAGAACACTTTCTCATGTGCTTATTGATAGTTTTGATTTCTTTATCTGAAAATTGCCTATTCAGGTCCCTTACCTATTTACCAATTGGGGAATGTATTGATTTTTTGTAACCTTCATTTAGCTCTTTGTATATATAAGTAATTAGCTCTTTGTCAGAGTTTTTGTTATAAAGATTTTTTTCCAGCTTGTTGTTTCTCTTCAGATTTTGGTTGCATTGTTTTTGTTTGTTCAAAATCTTTTTAATTTAATGTAATCAAAATTATTTATTTTACATTTTGAAACTTTCTTTAACTCTTTCATGGTTTTAAAATCTTTCCTTTCCCAGAGATCTGACAAGTATACTATTCTGTGTTTACTTAATTTATTTATAGTTTGCCTCTTTATATTCAAGTCATTCACCCATTCTGAATTTAACTTGGTGTAGGGTGTGAGATGTTGATCTAAACCTAATCTCTCCCATATTGTTTTCCATTTTTTCCAGCAGTTTTTGTCAAATAGTGGATTTTTGTCCCCAAAGTTGGGCTCCTTGGGTTTATCATAAACTGTCTTGCTGATATCACTTACCTCAAGTCTATTCCACTGATCCTCCCTTCTGTCTCTTAGCCAGTACCATATCATTTTGATGAGCTCTGCTTTATAGTATAGTTTAATATCTGGTACTTCTAGACCACCTTTCTTCACATTTTTTTCATTATTTCCCTTGATGTTCTTGATCTTTTGTTCTTCCAAATGAACTTTGTTATAGTTTTTTCTAATTCAGTAAAGAAGTTTTTTGGTAGTTTGATAGGTATGGCTCTAAATAAGTGAATAAATTTGGGTAGAATGGTCATTTATATTATGTTAGCTCATCCTATCCATTAGCAATCAATGTTTATCCAATTGTTTAGGTCTAGTTTTAATAGTTTGGAAAGTGTTTTGTAGTTGTGTTCGTATTATTCCTGTGTTTGTTTTGGTAGATAGATTCCCAACTATTTTATAATGTCTAAGGTGATTTTAAATGGAATTGCTCTTTCTATCTCTTGCTGCTGCACTGTGTTGGAAATATATAGAAATGCTGATGACGTATGTGCATTTATTTTGTATCCTGCAACTTCGTTAAAATTGTTGATTATTTCTACTAGCTTTTTAATTGATTCTTCTGGATTTTTTTTATGTAGACCATCATATCATCTGCAAAGAGTAATAACTTAGTCTTCTCATTGCCTATTTTAATACCTTCAATTTCTTTTTCTTTTCTAATTGCTACTGCTAGTGTTTCTAATACAATATTAAATATAGAGGTGATAATGGACATCCTTGTTTCATGCCTGTTCTTAATGAGAAAACTTCTAATTTATCCCTATTGCATACGATGCTTGTTAATGGTTTTAGGAAAGGTCCTTCTATTCCTATATTTTATAGTGTTTTCAATAGGAATGCATGTTGTATTTTGTCAAAGGCTTTTTCAGAATCTATTGAGATAATCATGTGATTTTTGTTTGTTAGCTTGTTGTTATGATCAATTGTGTGGATGATTTTCCTAATGTTGAACCATCCTTGGATTCCTAGTATAAATCCCACCTGATCATGATGGACAACCCTCATGATCCCTTGCTGGAGTCTTTTTCCTACTATTCTATTTAAGATTTTTGCATCTATGTTCATTAAGGAGTTTGGTCTGTAGTTTTCTTTCTCATTTTTTGGTATGCTTGACTTTGCAATCGGTACCATATTTGTGTCATAAAAAAAATTTGGTAGAACTCCATCTTTTTTATTTTTTCAAATAATTTGTATAGTATTGAGATTAGTTGTTCTTTAAAAGTTTGATAGAATTCACTTGTGAATCCATCAGGCCCTGGCAATTTTTTCTTAGGGAGTTCTTTGATGGCTTGTTCAATTTCTTTTTCTGATATTGGATTATGTAAGTATTCTATTTCTTTTGCTTTTAATCTAGGTAATTTATATTTTTAAAATATTCATCCATATCACCTAGATTGCTATATTTATTGCCATATAATTGGGAAAAATAGTTTTTAATGATTGCCTTAATTTTCTCTTCTTTAGAGGTGAGGTCATCCTTTTCATCTTTGATGCTGTTACTTTGGTTTTCTTCTTTCCATTTTTTAATTAGATTGACCTGTAGTTTGTCTAGGTTATCTATTTTTTCAGTATACCAGCTTCTAGTCTTATTTATTAATTCGATAGTTCTTTTACTTTTGATTTTATTAATTTCTTCTTTGATTTTTAGTATTTCTAATTTAGTTTTTTCTGGGGATTTTTTAATTTGTTTGCTTTCTTTTTTTTAAGTTGTATACCTTATTCATTAACCTCTGCCCTCCCTAATTTTTTAATATATGCACTCAATGATATAAAATTTCCCCTTAATACTGCTTTTGCTGTATCCCATAGATTTTGGTAAGAAGTCTCATCATTGTCATTGTCTTCAATGAAATTATTGATTGTTTCTATGATTTGTTCTTTAACTAACTTATTTTGGAGAATCATATTATTTAATTTCCAATTAGTTTTTGATTTGCCTGTCCAGGTGCCCTTACTAATTATTATTTTTATTGCATTATGATCTGATAAGGTTGCATTTATTACTTCTGCTTTTTTGC
>NW_025394154.1:0-1351 GCF_016433145.1 Gracilinanus agilis
TTAACTCTTGCCTTAATAAGAGCAGAGAATAAGATTTCTTTTAACCAATTAAATTATCTTAGAGTTAAAGACATTCAGAAATTACAATGTTATTTTCTGAATTTCTCTAACACCTCCGTCTGTCTTCCCCATTCCTCCGGAATGAATGAAGAAAAGAGAGAGATTTATTTTTTCCCAACCTGTAACCCTCCCATTGTGATCACAGACAAACAACATGTAACACACAGACAGATCATGGACACATTTCCCGGGCATATCACACACACTCTGACAAATATAAAACATAAATTATATAAACTAGATTTTTCTTTTCATCCTGGCAAAAGATCAATTGTTACAATTCATATCTCCATGACTAAAGAAATCTGTGAAAAAGAATGAGTCAGAAAAGGGTTAATTCTTAAGAAGGAGCTGGCTGACATATGATGAATTTTGTTTCTTAATTACCTTTCTTCATGCTTCAATAAGTATCCTAAAATAAATACACTTTTGCTTCTTCACTTTTCTGTGAAGTGGGATTCTGATACCTGCCTGAATAATTCCAGGTATGCCACATTGCTGGAAAGATTGATATAGCTAAGTGAAAATTGCTAAAACTTTTTACATTGTCTGTGGCCATCACCAATTGGACTCCTTCCAAGGGAGAAAGAAAAAAACTATGACAAAACTGGTTTTTCTAGCTGAAGCAAAGAAGCCAGCCGCTTCTAAAAAGGGGGGCAGAGAGGAAAATTTCTGGTCACTTTTAAATTTGCCGTTTAGTCCTAGAGAAAAATACGCTTTTCCTGGTGTCCTTCTAAGAAGGGCCCAGTGCCCTAATGCTTAATTTTGAGTAGGGGTGGGAGCTTGCTCAGGGCTCCATCCCCTTTTCCCCGAAGTCCTCTCAAAAGGATCCGGTGGTCTTAAACAAATTTTTCTTTTTTACCCTAATGCTTCTCTCCCTGAGGCTATTTTTAAATTCCTTAACAAATAGGGCTTCCTTTGAGAGTGTTTTCCCCATTTTTCATTCACGCTGTCGTAACAATCACTTCCCCACGTTCTCGCCAATCTCCTCGCGGAGGTATGGAAACGGATAAACAGATCAAGGGAACGATCAGAGTACCGAAACCCTTGTCATACCAGTCACACACACACTCATTCTGGGGTATTCACTCCAAATTCCAGCCTGATTGCGTATGGGGGATGGGACGACTTACCCTGCCTCAAGGCTGTCTGTTCAGCCTCTACCCTGCTTAAGTCCGCGGCCGCGGGATGCCTCTCAGTCGTCCGGTAAGCTGCGTTCGTCGAGCCACGCGTTGGGCGCCAGATATCCGGATCCAGCCGGATACAACCGCGAGAGACCCGTGAGTCAGCC
>NW_025394155.1:0-5051 GCF_016433145.1 Gracilinanus agilis
TCATTGAAGGAAAAGTAAGGAGACTGAGATAACTGACTCTCTTTTGGGTGTAGCCTTAGGGAAGGGCTAGGGATTTGGCAATTTGACTCAAGATTACAGAGATCATTCATTAGCAGAATAAGAGTTAAGTTTTTTTTGAATACTTCTTAAAATAATATCAAAATTAATGTATACCTGGATTGCTACATATCCTCCTTTTTTATTAAAAAAGAAGAAAAAAATTATTAGAGTGGAAAAAAAACTTAATGAATTTAAAAACAAAAAAGAATGGAAAATTCTAAAAGAAAAAGGGAAAAGGAAAAATCTCAAAGAAAAAAGTAATAACTATAATTGTAGGAAGAGGATTAAAAATTTGAAAAAGATGCAAAGTGAAATCTAGCAATCAAAAGATTCTTGTTAAAAAAAAAATAATAACGTTGGAAAATGTAAGAAGGCCCGAATTAATGTGAAACATAAGTTTCACAAACATGTGGGACATATAGTATAGTATGTTATCCATTGGCAGTCAAGGGTGTAAGAAGTTGTCAAGTCTTAAAGTGAGAGAAGGGTCTAGTTTGAGCCGAAAGGGAAGTCTTATTCCCTTGTCTGATTTTATGTCAGATGGAGCCAAGATGCCAGCCACATTGAGATATTAGTTGGAAACTTGGTAGAAGTCCGACCTGCGTTTGAGGGTGTCAAAACACTGCGTCCTTTTACCTCCAGCCAGGACCTTAGTAACCGACATCCATCTATCTTATATGGATATTAGGTCTCTTTCAATCTTAGGCTTTCTGGCAGGTTGTAAAGGCTCTGTCTCGGTCTCTACTTCTGAAATCAGACATAATAATTCATACTAGGCCTGTGATGTTTATCAAATACTTGCAGGTTCCTACATCCTTAAGCTTTTGGATAAACAAATAGGGCCAATATATAAAAAATGATCTTAATCTACAAAATCAAAATCTTGGTACTGATTCCCATATACATCAGTATCCAAAGTAGAGTGAAAAAATAAAATGGGAAAAATAAAAGGAAAGAAAAGAAAAACGTAAAATCAAATGCCTCATTACAGATGAAAAATAAAATAAACAATGAAAAATGTTAGACTGTTGGCTCACATTTCATGTGGAAATATTTTTTAGCCAACCAAAAGTTTCTCACTCAAAATGAGATCAGTTTCCTAAACCAAATTCACAGTGTGAGTGCACGAGATTTTTCACCAGGTAAAGGGTTTTTCAACACAGGATAATACAACAATTAATGCACATACAAAAGTACAAATATTCCCAAATTATAACATACTATTTGGTTGCTGAATCATTACATCTGTCTTTCAATTAAAAGGTAGTTTTTTTTTGTTTTAGCAATTTCTATCCAAATAGTTTTTTATACAAGTTAAATTCTAGCAAAGACATATACATATATATTTTTGCAAATATAGCATAAACAGGTTAAGAGAATTAGCACATATATACATTTAGGACAATAGAAACAATTTCTTATGGAAGTGAACAGTATCCAATGTACTGTTATGACATTTCCAATTACGAAAATAATTTTCAGATCAAATTTGAGTAACATGGAACAATTCCAACAAAAATAATTGCAAGATATACATTGTACAATACAATTTAAATTTTTTGGGTGCATGTAAAAAGTTGATCTTCAATAAATACCCATACGCTTTTAGAATAAAATGTCTGTAAGCAAGTTAATAAGTCTTTTGCAGTTAAACTGTCTCTTAATGAAAAAGTTCATCTGTGTGGATAGTTCATTAGACCTGTTCTCAAGTCAGTGGCTGTGCCTTGTTTGTTCGTATGCTGTTTTTCTGGGATCTGGTAGCTGTGCTGTCCTATGGTTAGTGCTGGACAGACATCTGCTTTCTCTGTTCTCTGGGTTGGTCTTTTCTGGGAATGCTTGATGACTCTGGTTTTCTTCCATGCATTCCTGATACCTGTGAAAATAGAAGCAAAATCTCGACCCCAAATGAAAAACTCATCGGGTCTTTTTCTTGGAACTGGTTTGTTAGAAAGTGCCTGATAACATCCTTTTTGGTTTTGAATTTGGGCTTTTGAATTTTGAATTTGGGCTTTTATATTTCCTTTAGCTCTTTTCCCAATTGGTAATTCCCAATTTCCTGGGATACCAGCCTTAAGAGAGATGTTCCATGATTTGTCCAATTTTGCCCATCTCTTGCTGGTATAAGCATTATTATTCCAATTTTTTAACTGTTTTGGAATAGCCAAATGTGCAAGAATATTTGAAAGTTGTGCAACAACATTGCATACTTCTCCATTTTGAGCTTTTGCCCATACAGCATGAGAGTAATTATCTCCAATTACATATCCATTTTTTATTTTTACAAAAGAGGCATATTGTAATGCATCCCTTTGCCACAATTGTGCAGGTCTTACAACTTTGCAGTCGCCTCCTTGAGGAGTGTCAGAATAAGGAGCA
The DNA here is from genome assembly GCF_016433145.1 of Gracilinanus agilis. Classification (NCBI taxonomy): domain Eukaryota; kingdom Metazoa; phylum Chordata; class Mammalia; order Didelphimorphia; family Didelphidae; genus Gracilinanus; species Gracilinanus agilis. Next base: position 2,437 of record NW_025394155.1, read on the forward strand.
CAAGATTTGCATTGCCAATCAATTTCATTGACTTGTATAGAAAATTGAGGTTCACAAAATTTTGCACTCTGATGTAATATTGAGTACAAATTAACCGTTTCCTGCAAAGCAGTGGTTACTAGGCCATTTGCCTTTGAAATTCTCTCAGTCTGAGGTCTATGGAGATTGTGAGAGCAAATAAAATTTTCCTTTTGACTTTGCAAGATTGCATTCTGTGTGGTGTGAAACAACAGAACAGTTTCTGTATCTTGCATTAGTTTAATTTTTTCAGTCTTTAAACAAATGATCAGATAAACAACATATAAGTCACATATGATATTACAAGTCTGTGCTATGATCTTAAGCACATGTCTAATTGAAAAGTCTTTTTGTGCTATAGTACTAGTATTTAGACTAAAATTCACTTCAGATAAAATATCTCTTTCCCAAAGAGCTTGTGGTATATGAAAAATACCAGAAAATGTTTTACTTTTCATGTAGAACATAATCAATCTTTTATTAGTAATTTGTTGTGTCCAATTTAAATTTGAATGTTTAATTTTAAATTTGACTTCACACTAACTTTTGCATTTAGCAAAGATTTGTTTGGAGATAGAATTGGTTGTGCAAGTTTTTTGTCATTTCCAATTGAAAAAATGTGAAATGCTTTGGATTTGACTAGTATCTTTCCCTTAGTATTTTCACCAATGACCTCAGGGCAGGTTTTTAGTCCCTGAGAAATGAGGTTTCTACTCTTACCTGAGTTAAATTTTGGGGGAATCAAAGACTTATCTCTGGTGCCCTGAATTTTTAAGGGGCTCAAGGCTGGCCCCCCAAACAGTTTAAATGCTGTTTGGTTATGGCTGTCCTAGTCTGTGTTCTCTGGAGATATGGTGAGGCCCAATGCTGTACTTTGGGACACCCTTTGAAAAATTTGTGAGTCCACTTCAACTTTAATTTGGGACAGGATCCTGTAAAATGTCCAGCTTTGTACCAAGCAAAGCAGACAGGTTTTGTTTTTTTAAATCGATCTGCCATCAGATTCTTGTGGTCTAAAATTTTTATGTCTTGGCATGCTTTTATAGCCTCTTGGTGAGGAGTTGTCTCCTCAAAGAAATTTGTAGCATTGCGTTTTGTAGTTACAATCTGCCATGCTCTTTGAGCAGCTAGTCCAATTGGATTAAAGGTTTGCTCTGAATATAACAATTGCCTAGTAAGATTTTTAAATTTACCCGTGCCAGTTAATTCATCATAGGCAATATCTACATGGTGTTTTTTGTTGATTCTAGCTTGTTCCTCACATAATTCCTGAAACAATAACTTCCATATTATGAAATCTTTGGCATTAAGCACAGATCCAACTAATTCATACCAAAAATCTGGTGGTAGAGATTGCTGGCTAATCTCATCTATCAGTGACATGGTGTCATGGGCTGCATTACCATACTGAATGACACTATTCCTGAGAGCTTCAAGAGTTTGGAATTCAACATCTTTCTGCTTTTCTAAGTTTACTTTTGCATTCTCAGGATTATTTTTAATTTCTGTTGGAGAAGCTGATTTCTCTGCTTTCTCTTCTAGGTTTAGGCTGCTTGTAAACCTGCAGTTAATACTGAGTGGAGAAGGAGGAAGAAGAGGTGTGGGCTGAGCAATAGTCAGTTCATCAGAGTCAAGAGAAGCTGCATGAGGTGGAGGAGGAATAAACTGAGTGTCAGAAAGCCGATGGGCTCTAAGAGAAACTGAGTAAGATGGTGGAGGGATAGAGTCAGCAGGAACAAATGAAAGTGGAGAGGTTAGGGTAGTTAGAGGATCAGTAAGTGTGGGAGCAATAAGCGGAATCTGAGAATCAGCCTTTGAAGGCTGGAGCTCAGGAGATAGCTCGAGGGGAAGGTCAAGCTGAGAGTCAGCTTGATTCTGTGAAGGAAAAGAAGTCATCAGAGGAATGGGTGGAGCAAGATAGATGAAATTCAGGTTAGAAGGAAAGTCTAAGAGTGAGGCAGGTTGGGACAATGAATCTTGAATGGTTTCTGCCTCTAAAGCTGTTCTAACTACCTTCCAAGTTAACCATACTGATGATGCAACTCTAAGTCCCTTTTTTTGCGCTTTCTTTAAAGACTGTCCAAGTTGGTCCCATTGTCGTACATTGAGTACTTCTATTTCTAGGAACTTGGGATCACATTTCAAAATTACCTTAAACAATGCCTGAAGTTTAGCTTCTGGTACTCTGTATCCTTGCCTGTGCACTGAGGATTTTAGCAATCGTATGTAACTAGTGTGAGAAGAAAGTTTCTGACCCATTTTCTAGTGGTCAGCGACTCACCCCAGAGGCCACATGAGGTCCGTTGACTGTCCCGGGTCCTGCACTGCAATCTTCCTCTCAGGTGTCAATCTACGATGGGCGCCAGATGAAGCCGTCCAGCAGCTTCACGAAGATTCCTAGTGGGTTGGACACTTAGAAAGGGGAACCAAGGACTGAGTGAAAATGGGTTACGAGTTAAGGATTAATGGAAAGAGAACATAAGGAGAGAATAAAAATATGCAGACACAGAAAGTTTTGGCATAAGGTAGACAGACAGCGAGTAAGCTCTAATGGTCAAGAGCTTCATGGTTAGGAGCTCTGATGGTCAAGAGCTCTC